>NW_028188411.1:0-59000 GCF_964204655.1 Triturus cristatus
CAACACTGCTCACCAGGGAAGTCTGCTGCTGGTATTGAAAGTGCATGTTTCAGTCTGCATGTCAGAATGTTTTAATGAAATAGAAGGGGATTTGAGAAGTCATTCAAAATGTGCCCTAATTTTTCTTTCTGCAGCACTAATCATACTTTCTATGGCAAAATGAACCCCCTCATTTTGTTCCTTTTTAAATTAAATGTTTTAAGAGTTACCACTTTATTCCAATCAAGATGGCTTCAGGTGTGCAATACGTTTGTCACAGGTAGGTTAGCGCTCTAGTTGTTCTTTAGAACTCTCTGGGAAGCTGCAGTAGAACACAAAGGAATCAACTGCCAGTCTCTGCCCTTGTTGGATGTACATGTTTTACTGAGAATGTCAGACTTCATTCTCACATGACTAAGAAAGATACTGTGTATTTACAGAAAATATGCCCTCAGTTTAGCTTATATATCACCTTCCAAACCTCTGTGGGAAAAGCATGAGAAAATAGTTTTGTCTCAAACATGATTCATGATGTCCCAGCAGAAGGCTTTTTCACATGGTAAAATCACCTTAGAACACACCACAATTCCTAAAATGAGTATGGTACCATCAACAAATGATTTATAATGTAACTAAAGTCTTAAAACCTTCTATTAACTGCAATGCTTTTTAATGAGGTGCTATCATGTATATTGGTCCCAAGATAGCTGCCAACACTTCTTGGATGAAGTGCTGACAGCCAATCAGATCTCACGATGAGATGTGTGGTTAGGATCCGCCCAGATATATATGTGATTTTACTTTTGATTTTCTCAGGAACTACTGAACGGATTTACACAATTTAACCAAAAGGCACAACTCTGAACCAACGGCTACCTTTTTTGCCAAATTTGGTGTAATTCCGTTCAGCAGTTCGTGCTGTAGCTGCGATTAAAGGTTCCTATGGAAATTGCATGGGAAAAACACGTTTTGGGACCCCCCTTTTTTCTCGCCCCCGCTTGATGAATCACCCCGATACTTTCAGGATAGGAGCGTACTGGAGTGCCCCACCAGTTTTGAAAATTTGGCGAAGATTCGTCAACCTGCGCCAAAGTTATTCCAAATAGAATGTTGCAGATTTCCTACGGATAATAGGTCCTAACTATAAAGACCGCCAGTAGGTAATATATATCAACAGCAAGTCCCGTAGCGGTTGCAGGCAGCAAAGAACACACAGGCACAGACCACAGCTGCAGGTGAAATAGTGAGGTTTATTCAAAAGTTCAACAGATCCACATAACTCGTTTCGGCCACCGACCTGCGGTCTTGATCGCATGGACACGCTACGTACAAGTAGCAGCTTTATAGGCAGGTAAGTGAATTGCATGACGTTCAAAGACACAAATGCATGTGCTTTATGGTAACTGTAAAAACCAATGACATTGCAAACTGGTTTACTGTAGCTTTGCTGTAGTGAATGACATGTATATTTACCACAGTCCCCCTAGTCATGGATATATATCCGATGGTGACAGGAAAGAGGTTCATGAGGACAGTGAAAATAGAAAGAAATGAGAGTGGCGGCGCAGTGCGGGGAAAAAATGAAAAGGAGACGCGTGGCTTGCCTGTAACCGCGCTAGAGTGATGCGAACATGGGAGTTAAAAGCCAAAAATACGGTGAGATACAAGTGCAATCTCAAAGAAAGGTGAGGCATATGGCCTAATAACAGCGCAGTGCTGGAGGAGAGAATCCCACAAGTTTAAGCACAGTGGCTCATATGAACAGGCTAACGCGCAATGTAACCCCACAGAGCCAGCCCAACAGAAAACAGTCTAATCGGAAACCCAGCATATGACGGGGCAAGCTGTGCGATGACAGCTAAGCGTGGGTGGAGAGAGTTAAAACATTTGGAATGTCGAAAAAATTTACATCCAATGGGTGGGTAAGTTTAGACAGTAATTCTAAATGCCAGTATATATAAAAAAAAAAAAAAGGATGCAAGCGAATGCTTAATGCAAATGATAAAAACGAGCACTGTGCAACAGGTTACCGTGTAGTGGAGAAAAGATCTAAAAATGCAAAGTGGTGCAACATTATAAACAGTGACTATATGCAAAGATGCGACGAAAATAATAAGAAGCCAAAAATAATGTGCCCTGAAGAGACAAAGTTCAGATGGGAACCTGGCTCCAATCCCAGCCGGGACAGAAAAAAAATATACGAACCGCTTAATGCGTGAATGATCATACCAAAGTGGGAGGAACGAGGGTAGAATTACCCGCAGAATAGCATGTAGAGTAAAGATATAAGTAGAATAAAGATTAGAGATAGAGAAACATATCAAATACATACAGCTGTATAGACAACCAGAATTAGTATCTATTTAAGCAAGTGCAGAAGATTGCTCTCAGATAAGGCAGAGGAGCAAAACAGCAGAGGTGGTACAACGATACACAAACTAATTTTTGAATTATCTACGCCGTGATGGGAACGGCTGATCTTCACTCACTGCACCCGCTGCATTCATCTTCCCCCTACCTTGCTTCATTCCCCCGCCACCGATGCTGCCATTGCCGAGAGGGGAGCGGCAGGGTGATTTTCAGCTATACCGCCGTGAGGGGAACGGCTATACAAAGAAGACTTTCTCTCCCAGGGGGCAGTGCGTGGCACCATTGGAGGGTGTCATTAGAGGGCGCCAGAGGCCCTTAAAAGCAGCAAGGCACTCCCGCAGTGCGGGACGCGCTAATTTTTGAATTATCTACGCCGTGAGGGGACCGGCTGATCTTCACTCACTGCATCCGCTGCATTCATCTTCCCCCTACCTTGCTCTATTCCCCCGCCGCCGACGCTGCCATTGCCGAGAGGGGAGCGGCAGGGTGATTTTCGGCTATACCGCCGTGAGGGGAAGGGCTAGACAAAGAAGACTTCCTCTCCCAGGGGGCAGTGCGTGGCACCAGTGGAGGGTGTCATTGGAGGGCGCCAGAGGCCCTTAAAAGCAGCAAGGCACTCCCGCAGTGCGGGACGCGCACGGGCCAAGGGTGGGCCCGCCCGTGCCTGTCAGAGGCCGTAAGAGGCTGGGCTGGGCCATCCCTCCAATGTGTAAAAATGGGTAAGCGCAAACACCTGGGTAACCAAGATCAGGGGGGATTAAAAGCTAAAATCCCCAGAAAATCTCCAACTATAATATCATATTTGACTTCAGCTGTGGGCGCTTTAAACAAAGAGATAGCCAACGCGGAGAAGGAATTGGGCCTAGGCGTAAGTGAGGATTTTGGCAAGGTGACTAATTCTAGGGTAATGGAGTCGCCTACCCCTGTACCTTTGGAACCGATGGTCCTGATTAGGAGCCCGATAATGAGGAGTGAAACTTTGTTCCCTGACATTGTAGCCCCAGGTGATGTAGACGTAAGATTGGGGGCTTCCACACTGATAGATGAGAGGTCTCAAAGAGTGTCTATTGAGGGGCCCATTGGGGTTAAACGTACTAACAAAAAAGTAACAAAGCGGCTCAAGGGTTGTAAAAACAGTATTCCTAAGATGGTACCGGGGGTTGATGATATCCAATTGACACTGCGGACCCTTATTGAGGATATATTTAGTACTCGATTTGAATCCATATTGACTGCTATAGCCAAAGATGTCATTGACACCATGAATTCTTGTGTCGCTGACCTAAAGAAAAAATGTGAGCGTCTAGATACTTTTGTGGATTCATGTTTGAGGGATAAAATGTGCCCTTCGGAAGTTGTTGTGAACTCAGACCCACTACCTACTTCTATATCCTTAGAAGCAACCGGGACCACTATGCGAGGGAAAATTCAAGGACCTCATCTGTTGACTCTTTCGGGGGGGGGGGAGCAAAGTTGAACTTGGGTGGTGGGCTTGAAGATCCCAATAATTTGAATTTAAGGGCAGTAAAAGTTTCTAACATTGGTTCCTGTTCTGATACCTCGCAATCTAGGGAATAATCTGAAGCTCCTAGGGTGAATCCTGTCTATCATGAGAATTATAAAATCTTGAGTGATAGTAGGATTGATCTCCCCCCAGAAGCTACCCCTTTGGTTGCGGTTTTAGTCGGGGTCCCTCCTCTTAAAGTATCCGATAATGAATCCACAGAGGGTTTGATGCGTAAATCAAAATGTTGGTGTGACAATTATTGTACGGGTCAACCCAATATATCTGACCATATTATAATGGCTAGACGGGTGTCTTGGGTGGGTTATCGACCCAAACAAATTCCTGGCGATTGTATAATTATTAACTTTAATAAATGGGATACAGTCGACAGGTTATTTTGGGACGCTACTGAGGTATATGGAGGAGGTATTAGGGCCTTACTGCTGGGTTACTTTTACCCATCTGTAAGCGCAAATTGCGCTCCGGTCAGGACAGGGGTTAAAAGCTCTCATCAGCTCTTGTTGGGCCAGTCGCGTAATATATGTTTTGCCCCAGGCCCTGTAAGTCTAGCTGGAGGGGGGGATATCTCGCCCAAATTGCCTGGGTTATTGTTACCACCTAATGAGGTAGGCTTACCTCTTTTAAACAGATTTGCCCCACTTTGTGGGTTGGATATAAATGACTGACTAGAGGAGAAAGAAGATTATTTAACAGCATTAAGTTCTAATAAATCAGTTGGTGGTGATATTGGTGCTGAGGTTTGTCCACCTGTTTTAAGTCCCAATATCTTGGTTAGGGCTGATATTGGGGGAGAAAACCCCACTAATTGTAGAATCATGAGTTGGAATATTGCGGGTCTAAGAACAAAAAGAGACAACCCAAATTGGTTAAATTTTATTAAAACCTTTGATATAATCGCTCTCCAGGAGACTTGGGATAGGGGGGATAATTTTTGGTTGGACGGCTTTAGTTCTTTTTTCTTACCTGCTTGTCAAGCTCCAGCGGGTAGAGCAAAGGGTGGGCTTATGTTCCTCTTTTCACTGAATTTAATGCGGTTCTCAAAAAGGCTTGAGATGGATTCTGTCAATTGTTTGATTGTAGAAGTATCTAAGCTAAACTGCCCAAAGTTATTATTTGTGAATTTTTATAACTCTGGGGAGTGTGATTCTTTGAACTAACATCTGAATAATTTGAAATCTTTTTTAATAGATTATAGGACAAAGCAATCCACTTCTTACTACGTACTACTTATGGGTGATTTTAATATTCATCTATGTGACTTGCACTGCCTACTTCATGATCCACATGGTTATAATTATGCGACGATCCCCCACTTTGAACACTCAAGACCTTTTTGAACCTGGTTTCGCTAATATTCATGATCGGTGCCCTACGTTTAAATCTAAGATCAGAGATACCATCATTGACTATATTTTTTTGTCTCCCATGCTGCTAGGTAAGGTAGTCTCTTATAACGCCCAGGTATCACCTTTTAGTGATCATAACCCTGTCATTTTAGAACTGGACAAGAGTTGTGGTTTAATGGGTAAAGGTGGTAGGAACCTGGCTCCTAGCAGTATGGAATCATGTGACCAGGGGAGGAGGCTCAGATGGTCCAAAGTTGTGCCTGATGCTTTTTTAATGGATCTGTGTGAGAAATGCATAGGGAATATCACAATTTGTACTGATTCTTTTAGTTCCAAGGATGTGGTTCTTAGAGCCTTTGAGGGTATCTGTAGACAGATAGCATGTGACTAAACCGTTAAGACCAAACCGAGAATCACTTATGGTCTAAGATGGTTTGAAGATAATTGTTCCCGAGCTCATCGCTCCTTGGTCCTCACCTTGAAAAAATTACCTCGGGATAGGGTTTTAATTGCTAGACTGCGGAAGCAGTATAAGATAGCATTGCATAGCCGGAAAGCCGAGATCAAGGCAGAAGCGTGGAATGCGTTACTATCCGCCGATGTGATAAAGGATAGCTCAAGATTTTGGGAAATCATTAATACCCCTTTTTTTGTGGTGAGGATAATGAGATTTTGGGAAACAATATCACAGAGGCCCAGTGGTTGTCTCATTTTGAGGCTATCTATGAATCTAATGAGGCACTGGATAGTATTACCAGGACCTCACTTTATCAATTTACAGCGCCGCTTGTTTTTAATGAGGAGGAAGTTGAGACAGCCATTAGAGATACCTCCAGTAATAAGGCCCCAGGCCCAGATTGTGTTCCTGCCGATCTTTATAAAAGTGAACCCAAATACTGGGCAAAAATTTTGGCCAATGTTTTTAATGCTTCTGGCTCTCATGGTTTTCCTGCTTCTTGGTCCCAATCGATTATTATCCCTGTTTTTAAAAAGGGCCAGAGCGGGGATCCGCGGTGCTCCAGACCCATATCCCTGATTGACTCCTCTGTAAAAATATTAGGCAAGGTGATCCTGACCAAAATCACAGGCTGGGCTAGTGACAGGAAGATTTTATCTAACCTCCAGTATGGGTTTAGGCAGGGTCGTAGCACCATGGATCAGTGCCTTAATTTATATTTATTGATCAGCAAATATACCATGGCTAAGGAAGGATGTCTGAGGAAGGCATTCATGGATCTATCCTCTGCGTTTGACCTGGTTAACAGGTCCACGCTATGGAATATTTTGCTGGATAAGGGTCTTGACCCCTGTTTAGTATATTTTCTGGCCAACCTTCATCAAGATCTTAAAGCCTCGGTCAGGATTTCCCAGGCTGGTAATTGTACACAATTTTTTAAATCAAGCAGAGGTGTTCGCCAGGGTTGCATTCTGGCACCCCTGCTCTTTACCCTTTACATTAATGATCTGATGAGTCCTTACTTGAGGCATCCTTGGATATTCCGCGTGTAGGGGACTGCTCAATCCCGGATCTCCTATACGCGGATGATGCTGTCCTCGTAGCCCGTACTGCGATAGGGCTACAGCGGCTGCTAGATGCTTTTGGAGCTTATATGCAGTCTTTGGACTTGGTAGTGAATATCGGAAAGTCACATGTTATGTCTACAGGTATTAGATCCAGAAAAGTTAAATCGTTTTATTGTAATGGACTGGAAGTCTCTTCGGTGTCCTCTTTTACCTACTTAGGGGTTTTATTTGATGATAGGTCCTATTGGATACCCCAACAAATATTTTAAAAAATGCAGTTATCCAATCTTCCTTAGGTCTATTGGGGTTTGTAAAGCGTTTGGGGGCCAGACCCATAGAGGCTATTTTAAAGATTTATAGAGCAAAATGTTTGGCCATTGCAACCTATGGTGCCTCTATATGGGGATTTAAAGACCAGACTAGGATTCAGATAGCTGAAAACAAATTTTTAGGAAGTCTCCTGTCCCTACCACAATCTACCCCAACTTTTGCTATACATCAGGAATTGGGTTTAGGCTACGTCTCTGATATTTTGAGTACAGCTCCGTTGGTCTGCTGGCTCAAAACTTGGCTAAATCCCGATTTATCCCTGAATCGTCAGATCCTAAGGGATTGTGTCAATTTAGATAAGTCTTATAAAATTAAGTGGCTGTCCTATGTTAAATGTATGTTATCTAAAATAGGGTGGCCTGATCTGTATGAAACACCAGATAAGATCCGGAAGGAAGACGTCCTGTGGGTGAAATTGAATTTTAAGAATTTATTGATGTTGGAGCGGGAAGATCAGGAGCTAAGCAAACCTTTGGTTAGAACTCATTTTTTGACAAAAACAACTATTCACATTGAACCATACTTGGTACTGGTGAATAAGCCTTTCCATCGCTGGCACCTAACTAGGTTCCGTTTTAATTTGATTCATTTTTCACTGGGGGATTTTCCGGAGTGGTGTAAGCCTGAGGATGCAGAACCTTGCTATTGTGACAACTTCTCACCTCAGGATACCCTACACTTTATTATGTTTTGTCATTTTTATACTGACATTCGCATGAAATTTTTGTTACCCATTCTGAGAGGTAGGGGTTTTTCACAGGTTAGACCAGCGCTAGTTTACCTACAGATGTTGTGTAACCCAGGGGATATATTTTATAATGCATGATTCTTAGTTGCTGCCGTGAGGCTTAAGAAAAACAGGAACCTTATGAAGAATACCACTTAGATTAGGCTTACGGAAATTTTAAATTTTGAACATTTGCACAGGATGACCTCATAAGTGATATTGTTTTTATATATTATATTTAAAATGTCTGTCTTGTCTGTGTATTGTTGTGTATTGTATTTTTATGAGGTTTAAGAAAAACAGGAACCTTATGATGAATTCTGCTTAAATTAGGTTCATGGAAATTTTAAATTTGGAAAATTTGCACATGATGAATTCTTAAGTGATAGTGTTTTTTATATATTATATTTAAATGTCTGTTTTGTCTGTGTATTGTTGTGGATTGTACTTTTATGATTTTAATTAATCGAAGAAAGTGGATTGATTGATACACAAACTAGCTCATAGGAAGTTATACAAATCCTCGCTACTTTTGAGGCCATTAGGTGCCTTAGTAGCAAGCTCCAGAATATAACGACTTTCAAGCTGTCTAAGCTTCTTCTCACGATTACCCCCTCGCCTGAGAGTAGGCACACAGTCAATCACAAAATATTGGAGGTGATCAAGGTTGTTGCTATGTACCTCCTTAAAGTGCCTGGCTACGGGATAGCTCGGATCGTTTTTAACAATCGCCCTGAGGTGTTGAAGAATCCTCATGTGTACCTGGAGTTTGGTACTTCCCACATATTTAAGATCACAACTGCATTGGAGGATGTAGACTGCGGACTCTGTCCTGCATGTGCATGTATGTTGCAGTACTATGGGCCTGTTGCAGAACCTGGCAGTGACCTGAGTAGTGTTAACGCCAAATTTACAGGCTCTACAGGTATTACATTTGCGAAAACCCTTGACATCAGATAGCCAGTTAGTTTTAATCATGATCTCGGGCTGCTCTTATCTAAGGCGTCCCTCATAGAGAAAGCCCGCCGATAAGTAATGGTGGGTTTGTTGGCAACCAAGGGGCCCAGGACTGGGTCAGATTGGACAATGCACCATTGTCGGTTGATGATGGACTTAATAGCCTGTTTCTCTCTACTGTAGGTGATAATCAGGAGGGTATCAACTGTGCCTTGAGTGGAGGTTACGGAGTAGCAGCTCTCATCAGTGGACTCACTGAGAGGGTTGGGAGCCAAGAGAGTGTCTCTCAATCAATCAACAAATCAATCAATCAATCAATCAGGGAATGGTAAGCGCGCTACTCACGCGTGAAGGTCTCAAGGCGCTGAGGGGGAGCGCAGATCTGTTTAGCCGAAGAGCCAGGTCTTGACGGTCTTTCTGAAGGTGTTCAGGGAGGGGGCGCATCTGATGTCTGCCGGTAGCTCATTCCAGGTCTTGGCTGCAATGTAAGAGAAGGATCTTCTGCCTGCTCTGGTTCTGTGGATGCGCGGGGTTTCGGCCAGTGCGAGGTTGGAAGATCGGAGGTTTCTTTTGGGTACGTGGAAGTTGATTCTGTCGTTGAGGTATTTGGGTCCATTGTTGTGTAGGCATTTGTAGGCATGAGTGAGGATTTTGAAAGTGACTCTTTTCTCCACGGGGAGCCAGTGGAGACTTCATAGGTGTTGACTGATGTGTTCGTGTCGGGGGATGCCGAGGACGAGTCTGGCGGCGGTGTTCTGTATTGTCTGGAGTTTGCCTTGTTGATGCCGGCGTAGAGTGCGTTTCCATAGTCCATTCTGCTGGTGATGAGTGCGTGGGTGACTGTCTTCCTTGACTCAGGGGGGATCCACTTGAAGGTCTTGCGGAGGATGCAGAGGGTGTTGAAGCAGCTGGAGGTGATGGCGTTGACCTGTCGGTTGATGGTGAGTGATGAGTCGAGTACGATGCTGAGGTTCTTGGCGTGGTCTGAGGGGGTAGGTGGGCTTCCGAGGGCGGTCGGCCACCAGGTGCTGTCCCATGCAGAACGAGTGGTACAGAGGACGAGGACTTCGGTCTTCTCGGCGTTGAGCTTCAGGCAGCTGTTGGTCATCCAGACTGCGACATCTTGCATTCCTTTCTGGAAGTTGAGTTTGGCAGGGTGGGGTCTTTGGTGAGGGAGAGGATGAGCTGGGTGTCGTCGGCATAGGATACGATGTTGAGGCAGTGTTGTCTGACGATGGCTGCGAGGGGGGCCATGTAGATGTTGAATAGGGTGGGGCTCAAGGATGAACCCTGTGGGACTCCGCAGGTGATTTTCGTGGGGTCAGAGAGGAAGGGTGGGAGTCTGATCCTTTGGCTTCTTCCGGTGAGGAATGATCGGATCCAGTCCAGGGCTGCTCCTTGTATGCCTGCGTCGTGTAGTCTGGTGACTAGTGTGCGGTGGGAGATGGTGTTGAAGGCCGCTGATAGGTCGAGTAGGATAAAGGCTGTAGAGTGGCCTTGGTCCAGGAGGGTGCGGATGTCATCTGTGGCGGCGAGTAGGGCGGTCTCTGTGCTGTGGTTGCTTCAGAATCCGGATTGGGACTAGTCGAGGACGGCGTTCTCTTCAATGAATCGTGTCGGTTTCCTGTTGACTGTTTTCTCTGCAACTTTGGCTGCGAAGGGGAGGAGCGAGATGGGCCTATAGTTCTTGAGGTTGGTGGGGTCAGCTGTGGGCTTCTTGAGCAGAGGTCTGACTTCTGCGTGCTTCCAGTCATCTGGGAAGGTGGCTGTTTTGAAGGTGGTGTTGATGGTGTGTTGTAGTTCGAGTGTGATGGCAGCCGCGGCTCTGTGGTAGATGTGATGGGGCAGGGGTCAGTGGGGGCCCCCCCGAGTGAATGCTTTTCATGGTCGAGGCGGTGTCTTCGGCCGTGATCGGTGTCCAGTTGGAGATGATGGGCTGGCTGGTGTTTCTGGGGTGCGGGGGGCCGTCTGTGGCACCTGGTGGATGGTCGATAAAGTTGTCGTAGAGGCTGAATTCTTGAATGACACTGAAAAGTTCCTTGGAGTTGGTCAAGATTTTGTTGTGAATGAAGTTCCTCTTGGTGGCTCTGATCTGGTTGTGGTAGTCCTGTTGGCATTCTCTAAGTCTTCCATGACGGCGTCCTTGTCAGTGGTGTGGTTTTCGGTTGTCTTGGTGTTTCTCCAGTTCTTCTCTAGGCGTCTGCAGGTGCGTCTGGCTTCTTGGAGAGCGGTGGTGAACCAGGCGGCTTTCCTGAGACGTTGTCTGTCAGGGTTGCGTAGCGGGGCCAGCTTGTCTGCGCAGTCGGAGACCAGGTGTGGAGTTCTCTTGCTGAGTTGTTTGCGTCGGGGGACCAGGTTGTCTCGGGTGAGGGTGGAGTTAAGTTGCTCGTCGGTAACCTTGCTCCAGTCCCTTCGTGGTGGGCGTGGTACTGGTTTGGGTGCCATGAGTTTGTGGATGGCGAAGTGTACGCAGTGGTGGTCGGGCCATGTCCGCTGTGTTCTGTGGCTGAATTGGATGCTGTTTCCTGCCACGAAGATGGGGTCGAGGGTGTGTCCTGCTCTGTGGGTCCGTGTGTTGACGAGTTGTTTAAGTCCAATGCTGGTGAAGTTGTCACGAAGGATATAGGAGTTGGGGTCGCTGCGGTTGTCGAGGTGGAAGTTCAGGTCTCCAATGAGTATGTAGTTTGTTGAGGCAATGGCGTGGGGTGCAATGAAGTCAGTGATGGTGGTGGCGAAGGGTGTTCGGGGGCCGGGGGGTCTGTAGAAGAGGGTTCCTCAGAGTGTGGCTTTGGGGGTGGTCTGGATCTGGAAGTGCAGGTGTTCGGTGGAGGGGAAGGTTTCGCTGGAGGTGGTGAGGCAGAGGGTGCTCTTGGGCGCGATGGTGAGGCCCCCTCCTGGGTGGTTGGGGCGGTCTTTCCTCTGGATCTTGTATCCATCTTGGATGGCGGTGCTGATGTCGGGGCGAAGGATGCGTGGGTCCAGGTCTCTCTGAAGAAGGCGATGTCGGGTGAGAGAGAGTCGAGAAGGTTCCAGAATTCCATGGCGTGTTTGTGTAAGGAGCATACATTGAGGAGGATGCATTTTAGGGTGTCACCGGTGCTGGCGTCGGCGGTGTTGGAGGCCGGGGTGGCGGTGAGGGTATGGTGGCAGTGAAGGCAGGAGAACTGGCCGTGGGTCATGTTCGGCGAGGCCTGTTGGCATTCTCAAGTCTTCCAAGGTTGAGTGCAAGGAGGGTGATGGTGTCGTAGTGATGGGTAGTGGGAGGTCCAGGGTTCCCGGCGCTGGCTGCGGTCGGGTCACGGACAGGCGCAGACGGGCTTGCCTTTGGTGCGCCACCGCACAGCGGCCGCCATTAAGTAGGGGAGGTGGGAGGGAGGAGAGGCTGGAAGGCGGGAGCGGGGGAATTCTGAGGGGGAAGGAGCCACAGGCGCAGCAGCGGCAAAAGGTGTAAGGAACAGGAAGGCACGAGAAAATAAAAACAGTGGTGGAATTAGAGCAAGACATAGATGCACAATAACAGTGGCACAACAGGGAAAAATTAAGGGAAAAAAACAGCTGAGAAAGGTTACGGTGGTTGCAGGCAGTCTGGTCCTAGTTGGAGCGGGCAGCAGGTGCAGGAGCGGACAGCAGCCTCGAACCTCCCAAGGAGGAGGTCGGGGTCTGGAGGCAAGAGACGGCACAGCAGAGCTGCGGGGAGAGAGTGGACCTAGACTGAGGGTCGGAGGTCTTACTCCGACCCTCTGGGTATATCATTAGCTCTAGTTCTGGATTTCACTATGGAGGTGGTGCTGTAACCTCTAGCTACGAAGCGATCATGTGCCTCATCCTGACAGGATTGCAAGTCAGATTCTGAGCTGCAAATCCTCCTCAGATGGAGCATTTTCCCATAAGGTATGCTAGCGAAGAGGTGTTTGGGGTGAAAGCTAGTGGCATGAAGTGCCTCAAGGAAAAGATCGGACTAAATAGAACTATTGAGTGATATATCCCTTCCGAAGTTGCTTCAACAAGTACATTTAATTGGCAAGAAGATGAGGAATGTGAAGGGGGTGCTATAGAAAAGTGGGGAGGAACATGGTTTAATACAATTCAAACTTGATTCGAATTCGGTTTATGTTATACACATATTAATGTCTGAAAACTTCATAAAAAGATGCTGAGAAAGAAGAAGCTTTTTGAGAAGCTACAAAGAGAAAATACAGTGTGAAATTGAGCAGCCTAAGAGGCAAAATGTGCAAACCCTCACACTAATTTAATCTCAAGAACAAGGGATCAATGTCCCAATGTTCTGTGTCTATCCCACTATGGCTCTGCATACTGGGCCAAGCACAACTCCTTTCACATTTGACGCTCAGGGTAGCGAGGGCAGGCAATCACAGACTCCACAAAGAGATAGTAGAAGGGTGAAAGAGTTCAGAACTCAAAAGTTATCGATTAGATAAATCAGCGTAATGTCCAGGCCAGTGAGTATCTCTTATGGAGGGAAAAAAAACTTCAGTCTCACAGCAGCACTAAATACTAAACCATCTGATGGGTATGTTATACAAGTTTGTCCTAAAGTACATTTTAACAGTGTGGCACAGCATCCCCCCTCCTTCCTGGTAACTGCTCTCCTCCCATTATGGTTAATATTGGCATCCAAAATACACTATGGGCTGAGGCTCAGGTGCAGATGGCACACGTTATAAATGATTTAGGAACCACTCAGTTAATGTTTTTTCTCTCATGCCCAGGTGACGAGCGGCAGCGTTTTTACAGGACACATGCCCAAGTTGCCCTATTGATATGTAGACTGCATTGTGATCTGTCAGTATGTGGAAATTTCTAACCAATTTGGTCCTTTCATGATGTTTTGCTGTATTGTGTTGTATATTGCTGAATTTGTTATCCCCCAACCCTTCCCCCTTTTTTTCCCCTCCCTTTGTCTCCTCCCTCTACCCCCCGGTTTCCTCTCCTCCCTTCCCTCCCTCCCCCACCCTTTAACTGTACTTTAATAAGTATCATTTATGTACTGACTTTGTTCGTACCTCTTGGTCTATTTGGTTTTATTCCAATTGTTTTAGTGGTATTGTGATTGTTCATGTGTTTTATTTATTTAATAATTACCTTTGCAAAATATCACTTGCTATTATTCCTGTAGACCTGTAAAGTATTATCTTCTGTATCCAAATACCCATGATGAACCTACGAATTGTTGTTGGTAACTATTTATGATTCATTATTACCAATTTATTTTATTTTACTTCGTTATCCATTTCACTGATCGGGTGCCCCTCCCTATTTCTACCTGTTCTGTCCCCTTTCCCTCTCTCCCGTTCCTCGTCCTGACCCTCGTAGTCCTTCCTTGGTGTTGATGACGTGGTCACATGACTCGGGTAGTCTATTTCCACGGTCCTCGTCTCACACGCGCAAGACGTCTCATTCGTGTTGACTGTTTGACCCTGCCTGGACTGATCCCGTTATTCGGCAATCTGATAAGCCCATCCCCGTAAGTTTTTTTCCCCTTTCCCTTCCCCCCTGGTAGGCTGTTTTGCTCACATTATGTTCGGCGTAGTAATTACACGCCTTTCATACGCCCCGTGCCTTGTGTTTTTTCCCCAGAGCCTTGATTTATTCCAAGCCGCAAATTTTTACCGCTGGATGCTTCGAGCCCTTGATCTACGATTTGATTTACATTTAGCACTCCGGTAAGGTTCTTTGACCTTTTCTCCACCACTACACGTTGCTGTCACGTATTTAAACACGTCCTGTGTCATTCCCGTAATTCAATTATTTTTTGGTAGATTGCCGAATACAATAGAGCAACTTATATGCTTCAAAGGATTTTTGTGGGCCCTCGTCTTCCCTGTGTCATTTATAGGTAAGCGCCCTTCGTCTTACTTGATTTAGCTACATGTTTGGCTACAGTTGGTCACTTTTCAGTTCCTTATTTCAATTATCATTTTTTCAGACACCAGAAGATACGCAGCTAATTTGACGGACTAGATTTATTTGTCCTACACTTTCCTGCAATTAGCTATGAGATGGTGATTTACTTACCCCCCTACATAGGTATGATTAGTCCTCTTTTTCTTCCTTCTCCTCCCATTCCTTTTTGTTTTTTGATTCATTCATTTCCCTTTCATTTTTTTTTGTGTTTTATATCATTGGCTATACTGGGCTTCACTATTTATTATTCTTTCTCTCTTCCTTTACACATAGGTATTTTTAAATAATTCAATAACCATAGTCCTGATGATGACCTCAACGTAAGGAGGTTGAAACGTCGTCGACCGGACAGCATTATTTGCGGCCAATTAAAGGGTCCTGTGTGATCTTAAATAATATGTGCTAATTATTCATTGTATATACATTCCTCCTCGACCCTGGATTTTTTTGAATTATTTTGCCGTACCTTGTTGTCACTTTAACACTTATGTCACTGCGCCGTTCACTTGTTCACTTCACTGTCAGTGCACATATGTATGTTATGGTTATTTCAAATTATACATACCAATTGTGTATTCAATTATAAAACTTGTTTACTTTCTCAATCTTTTGGTCTCTCTTGTCCCTCCTGGCTATTGATTGAATTGTGTATTGATTGGTCCCCTTATTTACTTCCCCTGTTGAGACATTGTTTTTGTTAATACATTTACCCGGTCTCAGTTGGGTTAACGGGCTTGCTCCTGTTTTTTTTGTATAACGATTGAGCAATCGCTGGATTGCGAGAGTATTTTGTTTAAATACTTTACACTTAAATTGTGTTACATAATGAGTAATTAGTTTGCTTATTATGTCTTCTAGAGAGACCCCCGCCTACTCAGATGACTACATCTAAAATATTCTTTCTGGCCCATCTCTTTTAGCCTTTGCGTCTACCCCTCTCCCTACTGCCCCCAATAACTCTAAGGTTTTGTTAGAGAAATTAGAAAATCTGAAAAAGAAACAAATTCGGACTGACCTACATGCTCGCATGTTGACAGAGTACTTAAAGTCTGATACCATACCTTTAGGATTACAAATTCGCAATACTCCTGCTATTTTTACCCAGGATCCAAAATTCCGTACTGGCTTTAGCCACCTGGCCACTACTTGCTCAAGGCACTGGATGGTCCTTGGTATTGAAACAGCTATAGAACACAGCAAGAAAGAATTGGAAGAGATAGCAGAACTTGAAAAACTTATTCTGACAGATACCACTATTTCAGATGCAAAGGGGCTCCTTGATAGAATAAACAATACTATCGCTACTTTCCACACCTTCGAACAGAATAAAAAAATCAATAAAATACAAAGAGACATCAAGAACTACAACAAGAGTTATACCTATCCTTATCTATTGGATTCCTTCTATAACTCTACTCACCAGCCTCCCAAGACTAAGAACTGGGGTCGTTTTCGCAATAATCGGCCCATTACATTCTCTGATTCGTCTAACACCTCCGTCGAAGATACCGACAGTGGTGAAGGTAGTAGCACCGGCCCTCAGAGACATCTTCTCCCTCCACCACTTCTACCCACTGGTTTTTTAGGACAGGTCCGCGGCCGTGGACGTGGCCGCAGACGACAAGGCTACCAATACCAATACGCAGGCGAGAGACAGACCCGACAAAAGTTTTATCAATGGGGGCCTCCACAATAACACGACTATCTTATGATACTCAACAAAGGCCTTCTAATGATTTTTCCATCGATTCTTTAGAAATCACTAGCGATGATTCTCTCCTCACTCCTCTGATACCTACAAGTGGAGATAGACCTCCTGTAGAGGTCTCTATTTTACCTCCACAATTGCCCTCAGGTAATATTGAGATTACATCTAATACCGATATACAGGCTGCCCCAACTGTTGATCCTGAAACCAGTCCACCTGATTGTTCATTACTTCAACAGGACCAATCTACCCCTGATAGGACCATTCCTATTTTCAATCTCTCCCGGCATGCCCTGTCGTCGGATGAGATTTCCTTATTAAGTAAGGGTTTGTCATTTGTTCCTACGGCACGTAGTGATTTTTTTAAGTTACAGGAAGATCTACTCTTGTTTTTCAGACGGATTCGTCTGAAAAAATTTTTCTCTGACAAACCTGAGACTAATTTACCCTATGAGGCACAGTTCAGACCGGCATCTACTTTTTTACCACCTACATCTATGATGCCACCTGAAATCTTAACTTTCGAAAAGATCGTGTTGTTGGAGATAAATGAGTTACAACGACTCAATGAATTTGTTCCCTATAATTTGCCGCTCACAGAAAAATTGCCCATTGACAGTCTTAGCAGTAATCAAAATTTGATAATAAAACCAGCTGACAAGGGCGGTGGAATTGTCGTGATGGATCGTGAGGATTACGATTCAGAAATCCTCCGCCAACTTGACAACCCTTTGCATTATCGCAAATTGAATTCAGACCCTTTGCGTTCTATCCAAGTTAAGATCGCCTCTGCTACATCCCAGGCACTTTCAAGTGGTATTATTAACAAAAAGGAATACGAATTTTTGAATAGCCCATTCCCTAGAACACCGGTAATTTACACTCTACCGAAAGTCCACAAGAATTCATCGACTCCTCCGGGGCGCCCGATAGTATCGGGGTGTGGATCCGTGTTGGAACCCCTGGGAAAATTTATTGACTCTATCCTTAAGGTTTTTGTCCCCTTGACTGACACCTTTGTCAAGGATAGCACACATCTAATTAACATCATAGATGATCTTCCTTTCAACCCTGAATCTGATTTCATGGTAGGTTTAGACATAGAGTCTTTATATACGAATATTCCCCAGTCTGATGGACTTATGGTCATGGAGCTCATACTGAATACTCGCCCCCGTCCGACACGCATCCCTACAGATTTTGTAGTTCAACTGTTGCACATAGCCTTGACTAACAACTATTTTTTGTATAAAGATACATATTACCTTCAAGTCAAAGGCGTGTCGATGGGCGCTTGTTTTGCACCGAATTTTGCAGTACTCTATGTTCATCATTTAGAGTCCACCCTGTTTTTGAATAGCAACAATCCTTTTGTGACCAATATTACCCTGTGGCGCAGGTACATAGACGACATTCTGTTGTTGTGGCATGGCACACATGAGAACCTGCTGTCGTTTATTACTTGGTTGAATTCCATCCAAAACCATTTAAAATTTACCTCGGATGTGCGGAACAATGACCTTCCTTTCTTGGATCTCACATTACATGCAGAAGACGGTCTAATTGGGACAGCCCTATATCGTAAACCTACAGAGCGTAACACCCTTTTGGCTTACTCTAGTTACCATCCTCGGGGGCTCAGAGATGGCTTGCCTTATGGACAGTTCCTCCGGATACGGCGGAATTGCAAGTGGAGAAAAGACTATTTTCGAGAGGCAGCTATCCTCTCGTCAAAACTGATCGACAGGGGCTACCCCAAACATTTGGTTAGAAGATCTCTAAAAAGAGCATGGTATAACCATAGGGAAATTATTTTGGCACCTTCCTCTAAACGTGTCAATACACGTATCCCTTTTGTTTCTACCTTTAGCCCCAGCAGTAATAAGGTTTCCAAGATAATTAAGAACAATTGGAAACTGCTACGCTCCTTTCCACACCTTACGGATCCTCCCCTTTTATCATATAAGAGGGGTAGTAATTTGTCTGACAAACTTGTCCATGCCATCACCTGGCCTGTCAAAGAAAAACATGAAAATACTACTTTATGGAATCTTCCACCTGTGATAGGCCACTTTAAGTGTCAAAATTGTAGTGTGTGTGATTTGACTACCAATACCAAAGTCTTTGTTACTCCTTCACACACCTTTCAATTGAAACATTTTTCCAATTGTCGGACTACCAACGTTATTTATGCAATACGCTGTCCGTGTAATTTATTTTACATCGGACAGACTACACAGATGGTTAAACAGCGCATCTCCCAACACAAAAGTCGCATTAGATGTAACGTTATCACTGCTCCGCTTGTGATGCACTATAAGGAGCATAATCATTCCGAAACTGATATGTCTTGGCAAGTCATAGACTGTCCACAACTTTCAATCCGTGGAGGTAATCTACAGACTTTATTAAATAAATGCGAATGCCGTTGGATTGCACGTTGTAACTCTGTATCACTTGGATTGAATTCCTTAGATGAATGGAACACGGTCATCACGAGTGGCTAGTATTCTTGTCTTTTACATGTCTCTGTTCATATTTACCCAAGTTGCCCTATTGATATGTAGACTGCATTGTGATCTGTCAGTATGTGGAAATTTCTAACCAATTTGGTCCTTTCATGATGTTTTGCTGTATTGTGTTGTATATTGCTGAATTTGTTATCCCCCAACCCTTCCCCCCTTTTTTTCCCCTCCCTTTGTCTCCTCCCTCTACCCCCCGGTTTCCTCTCCTCCCTTCCCTCCCTCCCCCACCCTTTAACTGTACTTTAATAAGTATCATTTATGTACTGACTTTGTTCGTACCTCTTGGTCTATTTGGTTGTATTCCAATTGTTTTAGTGGTATTGTGATTGTTCATGTGTTTTATTTATTTAATAATTACCTTTGCAAAATATCACTTGCTATTATTCCTGTAGACCTGTAAAGTATTCTCTTCTGTATCCAAATACCCATGATGAACCTACGAATTGTTGTTGGTAACTATTTATGATTCATTATTACCAATTTATTTTATTTTACTTCGTTATCCATTTCACTGATCGGGTGCCCCTCCCTATTTCTACCTGTTCTGTCCCCTTTCCCTCTCTCCCGTTCCTCGTCCTGACCCTCGTAGTCCTTCCTTGGTGTTGATGACGTGGTCACATGACTCGGGTAGTCTATTTCCACGGTCCTCGTCTCACACGCGCAAGACGTCTCATTCGTGCTGACTGTTTGACCCTGCCTGGACTGATCCCGTTATTCGGCAATCTGATAAGCCCATCCCCGTAAGTTTTTTTCCCCTTTCCCTTCCCCCCTGGTAGGCTGTTTTGCTCACATTATGTTCGGCGTAGTAATTACACGCCTTTCATACGCCCCGTGCCTTGTGTTTTTTCCCCAGAGCCTTGATTTATTCCAAGCCGCGAATTTTTACCGCTGGATGCTTCGAGCCCTTGATCTACGATTTGATTTACATTTAGCACTCCGGTAAGGTTCTTTGACCTTTTCTCCACCACTACACGTTGCTGTCACGTATTTAAACACGTCCTGTGTCATTCCCGTAATTCAATTATTTTTTGGTAGATTGCCGAATACAATAGAGCAACTTATATGCTTCAAAGGATTTTTGTGGGCCCTCGTCTTCCCTGTGTCATTTATAGGTAAGCGCCCTTCGTCTTACTTGATTTAGCTACATGTTTGGCTACAGTTGGTCACTTTTCAGTTCCTTATTTCAATTATCATTTTTTCAGACACCAGAAGATACGCAGCTAATTTGACGGACTAGATTTATTTGTCCTACACTTTCCTGCAATTAGCTATGAGATGGTGATTTACTTACCCCCCTACATAGGTATGATTAGTCCTCTTTTTCTTCCTTCTCCTCCCATTCCTTTTTTTTTTTTTTTTAAACCGTTTATTACAGGTCTTAAAAGTATACAAGTATGGGCCCACAACCTTCCGGCCGGCCGCTAGCAATAGTAGGAACATACGACATATATGCATGGAGCACGTGGTATTACAGGAGGAGCATTTCTCAATAGATAACAATGTCGAAAACCACATCATCCAGGCCCCATTATGCGGTTTCATTTTAAATTAAGAACAACAAAAATTAAAACCACACCCACAAGGCAACCCACAATCAAAAATAGCAGCACGTGCTCCCCAAGAGGGGGGATCCCAACTATACACAGAAGTGTGAAGAGGGGGAAGAGAGCAAAGCGAGGACTGGGGGAACCCAATGCCCGGCAGCGGGGGAATGAGTCGGCTAAGGGGATGGGGCTGGCGAGGGATCAGGCAGCAGCGGTGGCGCGCAGATACCCCCTCGGTAGGCGTTCCAGGGGCCCCATACTTTCACCCATGTCCCAGGCTTACCCCTCGCCACATACACCACATTTTCGCGAAACATGCACCAGTCTATGTGTTCTTTCCAGGCCGAGACCGTCGGGGGCCTCTGGGATCCCCACAGTTGAGCAATATCACGCTTGGCTACCATATATCCCAGAGTCACCCACCACGTCTGCGGCGCTGAGTAATCAGACGGTTCCCACACATTCAACAGGCATCTTCTCGCTTCAGGCAGCAGCGCCACATGCGTAACCAGACGCAGCACCTCATGTACACCACGCCAGAACCCCTCTACCTCCGGGCACTCCCACAAAATATGCATAAAGGTCCCCAAAGCACCACACCCACGCTTACATAACCCATCTCCGGCATAGCCCATACGCAGAAGCTTTGGCTCCGTCATGTAGACCCGGTGGAGTATCTTGAGCTGGACGAAGCGAAGGCGAGCCGGTATGGCCACCTCCTTCGGGGAGGCCACCGCGGAGGTCCAGTCCTCGTCGTCCAACTCCAGCCCGTCGGCAACCCAAGCCGCACGAAGGGCAGTCAACAGGCCCGAGCGGTCGTTTATCAGCTTTTTGTATATAAGTGAGATCGTGCTGTCCGGGACGTGCCCATCCAGCACTCTATCTTCCAGGGGGGAATATTCCGGGATGGAGGCAACGTCCGTGAAGACGGAACCCAGCGCATGACGGACCTGCAAATACCGGAAGTATTCACTGCCCTGCAACTGAAATTCCGTCTGCAGCATATCGAACGTTTTAAATCCTCCCCTCGTCCAAAGATCCCCCACTTTACTGATACCTATTATGTCCCACTTCTCAAAGCCCTTAGAGGTCCACAGGGAACCTAACCGCTCAGACGCGTATAGTGGTGATGCCCGGGTCAAACGATCCTTCCACCCCATAGCTGCATTGGCCGCATGCCAGACTTGCACCATGACACGCGTGGGGCCCGTCAGACGAGCGTCGGGCGCGCTAGAGTAGAGCGCTCGATTATAGTCGCCACCTGGCAGGAGCATCTTGTCCATTTCAAAAGCCGGGTTTAAGGCGGGCCCGTAGAGGCCATGGTTAATGGCAGCGAGCTGGGAGGCCCAATAGTACCGTTTAATATCCGGGAGGGCGATCCCCCCGTCAAACCATGGGAGCGTCAGCTTAGCCAGAGCAATGCGCGGCCTCCCGTCCCAGAACAGGCGGCGTTGCAGACTCTCCACCTCGCGGAAGTAGCGCGCCGGGACCAAGTCCATAGTGTTCTGCAAAGCGTACAGAAAACGCGGCAGAGACATCATCTTGAACAATGCCGCCCGGCCGAGCGGCGAAAGCGGCTGGCGCCGCCAGCGTGCGACATCTACCCGCAGACGCTGGAGGGGGGGAAGCAAATTCCGTTCATACCGGGCCTCCGGGTCCAGAGTAATGAAGACACCCAGGTACCGAAATCCCTGCGGGGCGATCTGGATCGGACAGCCCCGCGGGAGAATAGGAGCCTCCCCAGAGAGAACATACACACACGATTTAGCCCAGTTGATGACGAGACCGGAGTTACGACCAAACGAGTGTAAGACATCAACTAGGACTATAAGTGATTTGCGTGGGGAGGCTAGGTACAGAAGGATGTCATCAGCGTGTAGGGATACGCGATCCTCATACTCGGGGGTCCAACGGAGACCACGGATGGAAGGCTCCCACCGCAGCCACTCCGCCAGGGGCTCCAAGGCAAGCGCAAAGAGAAGCGGCGACAGGGGACAACCCTGCCGCGTGCCCCGGCCCAGCTCGAACGGGGCCGATACTCTTCCGTTCACGACCACCCGTGCCAATGGGCCCGCATACAGCAATTTGACCCAACTGATGAATCCTGGGCCAAACCCGAACTTAGCAAGCATCGCCCAGATGTATGGCCACTCAAGCGTATCAAACGCCATGGTGGCGTCTGAGGACGCCAAAATGGCCGGTTCCCGTATGAATGGGACGCGCGCAAGCACCCCATGCAAACGCCGCAGATTAAGGGCTGTATTGCGATGGGGGATGAAGCCAGACTGGTCCTGATGAACCAGATCTCCCACCACACCGACCAGTCGATTGGCGAGTACCTTAGCGAGAATTTTGGGCTCCGCATTCAGTAGTGAGATAGGCCGATAAGAAGTAACCCGATCCCGAGGTCTCCCCTCCTTGTGGATCACCACGATTGTAGCCAGACGCTGGTGAAGCGGGAGGGAGCCCACTGAGTGGGCCGCAAGGAACATTTCGCGGAGGTGAGGCGCCAATGTATCCGGTCGCAGCTTATACAGCTCGATAGGGATACCATTCGGGCCCATGGCCTTGCCAGAAGCGACCGAGCGTATGGCGAGGGCGATTTCGTCGGAGGTGGGAGCGGCGTCCAGCAACACCCTGTCCTCCCCGGACAGGGAAGGCAATGCGATATCTCTGAGCAGGGCACGGGAATCCTCTTCCGAGCAAGAAGAGACCGGGGAATACACCTCGCGGAAATACTCCGCGAAGCAGGAGACAATTTCTTCTGGTTCAGTTACACACACACCATTCGTTTTCTCAATCAGCGGGACCACACGATTCGCTCTTTCCTTTTTATCCAACCACGCTATCAGTTTACCAGCCTTATCACCCACATCATACAACCGCCCCTGTTGCTCTCTACTAAGGCCCCTGGCCGCCTCCGTAACGAGGGCCCTATAAGCCGCCTGCTTGAGCTGAAGGACATGTAGTGCAGCGTCGGTCACCCCATCTTCTAGATTACCCTCCAGCTCCGCTATTTCAGCCTCCACCCGGGTCACCTCCTCCCGCTCACGCCTCCGTGCGTGGGAAATAAGGGATAGGGCCTCCCCTCTAAGTACTGTTTTGAAGGCCTCCCATAGGGAGATAGCTGAAGGCACTGACCCCACGTTCTCCTCAAAATAGCGCTGGAGGGATTTAATCAAGTCAGCGCGAATGGTGGGGTCGCGCAGGTACCAGGAATTGATTGGGACCACCCTGCTCTCAGCCCTCGGAAAGACATCAACATGCAACAATAGCGGGGAGTGGTCCGAGATACCCCGTGCCAAATGGCGCACCTCCCCCACCCCTCCGACATGGGCCGCCGGGACAAGGACATAATCAAGCCGTGAGAGACTACCATGGGCCCCCGAGTGGAAAGTGTATTGCAACTGTGTGGGATGTTTTAAGCGCCAGCAGTCCACCAATCCCAGTGTATCCAAGAGGCCGGATAGCCACGCCTGTGCCCGGGGGAGGTCCCTAGGGGGGTGACGATCCACAGTTCCAGAGACCACCGCATTGAAATCCCCCCCCACCACCAGAAGCCCCCCCGGAAGGCCAAGGAGGAGGCGCCCCAGATCTGCAAAGGTGGTCGACTGCAACCCCGGTGGGACGTATACTGACACAAAGACAACCACTTTGCCCTCCATTCTCCCCACCAAGACAGTGTAACGTCCCCTGTCATCATGGAGCACCTCATCAATTTCTAACGGGAGCGAGTTCTTTACCATGATACCCACACCCCTCGAGCCTGACGTGAAGCCCGAGTGGGCCACAAGGCGGTAACCACGCCGATTCATGGCGCAGAAGGAATTGCCAATAAGGTGTGTCTCCTGCAGGAAGACCACATCAGGCGAGAGTCGCTTCAGATACTGTAGGACCACACCTCGTTTGATCCTGTCCCCCAGTCCATTAACGTTCCAAGACAACAAAGTCAATTCCCTACCCCCCATCATACACAAAGACCATCATTCGTCCCCCCGAGAGCACAGTAGAGCCTACACAAAAAAAGGGTTGCCTTGTGAGAATAACAAACAACGCCCCATCCCTACCCACCCACCCCAACAAAACTCCCCCCTCCCTGCACCCCTGCATGAGCCCAGACAGCCCCCCCAATGTGCAGTGTGCCTGTCGCCCCATAGATAGCTAAACTAACTAGACCCCCAGAGGAGGAGGGAGAACCCCCAAGAGACCCCACACAACCTCCATAGGAGGGGAAATTAAGCAATCCGACGTATAGTCAAAAGTGGCATCATTTTTGTCCCGAGCGAGGCCTAATATTAGTCCCTCAGTCTTGATCCGGCGAGCCCTCTCCCCCGGCCGCTCCCCCCCCCGCCACCCCGATCCCGATCTCCAGACAGAGTATCCAGCCAGTCCCCGGCCGCTTCGGGACGATCAAAAAAGTGTGTGCGACCTTCCACCTCCACTCGCAGCTTAGCTGGGAAGAGCATGGCGTACTTGATGTTTAGGTCCCGAAGACGGCGCTTGACACCAAGGAAGCTCAGTCTCTGCTTCTGGACCGCAGGGGTGAAATCAGGATAAAAATTAATATCCATATTATCAAGTCTAATCGGTCCCTGTAGTCTGGAGGATTGCAGGATAGCGTCTCTGTCCCGAAAATTAAAAATCCGGGCGATGAGAGATCTCGGAGCGGCTCCGACCTTAGGCCTTCCCCCGGGAACCCTGTGGGCTCTCTCCACAGCAAAGAATTTACTCAGCCCCCGTGGCTGGAGATGGTTGACGATCAGGTCTTCCACGAAAAGGTCCGCCGCCGCTTCCTCACGTCCCTCAGGCACCCCGATGATACGGATGTTGTTACGCCGGGCCCGACTCTCGGAGTCCTCCAGGCGACGATCCATCAGCGCACTCGCCCGAGCAAGCCGGCGCACCTCCGTTTGCAGGGCCGCCACATCTGTCGTAAGGCCCGATGCGGTGTGGGCCAAAGAATCAACTCGGTCGTTGGTCTTGGAGAGATCGGCCCTTATCAGGCCAACATCTACGAGGACCGAGTCGATCTTCTGCGCCAGTGTGTCAAAACGCTGGCCCACAGAGGCCTTCATCTCGGCGATGGCGCCCATGACATCCCGCAAAGTCAGATCCGTGGGCAAATCGGGGGCATCAGTAGGGCCCTCAGGGGACTTGCGGGGCACCTCAGGAGATCCCTTCTGGAGGGTATAGCGATCCATGCTGTTGGACTGCTGGGCTGCGCCACGCCGGGTCGATTTTACCTTTGCCCGATCGCCATCTTGTTTCGTGGCCATGGTCCCAGTCTCCCGATCGCACCAGCCACGTCGTGAAGGGCAGGCAAGCCGGTCCACGGGCTCCGGGGGGGTGCCACCCCAGATCTGCGGGGCGGATCACAGCCGGCGGGCAGGCGGGGTCCCCCAGAGAGGCCACACCAACACACAAAGCCCCGTGACCCAACCTCGCATAGACAGCCAGGAGGGTACGAAAGTGAAAGTGCGGGTTCCGCGAGCCACCAAGCCCTGCCCGCCGCTGTTATTCACTTCGTCACTGGATCGCCCCACAACGCAAATCTGGGGTTCGGCTAGGAGAAGGCCGCAAACCTCGATCGGTGGTAAAGTCGGTGTCCGAGGTCCGATTTGGAAGCGGAAAACGGGCGCCACCTCAGCTCGGGCTCACCAACACAGTCCCCTCATCTGGGACAGGATATGTTCAGGATAGTGATAGGAGGTCGCGGAGGTCCTCGGGAGCCTCGCACCTACGTGGCCATCTTGGTTGCGCGCTAGGCTCCTCCTCCCTCCTTTTTGTTTTTTGATTCATTCATTTCCCTTTCATTTTTTTTTTTTTTTATTTGTGTTTTATATCATTGGCTATACTGGGCTTCACTATTTATTATTCTTTCTCTCTTCCTTTACACATAGGTATTTTTAAATAATTCAATAACCATAGTCCTGATGATGACCTCAACGTAAGGAGGTTGAAACGTCGTCGACCGGACAGCATTATTTGCGGCCAATTAAAGGGTCCTGTGTGATCTTAAATATTATGTGCTAATTATTCATTGTATATACATTCCTCCTCGACCCTGGATTTTTTTGAATTATTTTGCTGTACCTTGTTGTCACTTTAACACTTATGTCACTGCGCCGTTCACTTGTTCACTTCACTGTCAGTGCACATATGTATGTTATGGTTATTTCAAATTATACATACCAATTGTGTATTCAATTATAAAACTTGTTTACTTTCTCAATCTTTTGGTCTCTCTTGTCCCTCCTGGCTATTGATTGAATTGTGTATTGATTGGTCCCCTTATTTACTTCCCCTGTTGAGACATTGTTTTTGTTAATACATTTACCCGGTCTCAGTTGGGTTAACGGGCTTGCTCCTGTTTTTTTTGTATAACGATTGAGCAATCGCTGGATTGCGAGAGTATTTTGTTTAAATACTTTACACTTAAATTGTGTTACATAATGAGTAATTAGTTTGCTTATTATGTCTTCTAGAGAGACCCCCGCCTACTCAGATGACTACATCTAAAATATTCTTTCTGGCCCATCTCTTTTAGCCTTTGCGTCTACCCCTCTCCCTACTGCCCCCAATAACTCTAAGGTTTTGTTAGAGAAATTAGAAAATCTGAAAAAGAAACAAATTCGGACTGACCTACATGCTCGCATGTTGACAGAGTACTTAAAGTCTGATACCATACCTTTAGGATTACAAATTCGCAATACTCCTGCTATTTTTACCCAGGATCCAAAATTCCGTACTGGCTTTAGCCACCTGGCCACTACTTGCTCAAGGCACTGGATGGTCCTTGGTATTGAAACAGCTATAGAACACAGCAAGAAAGAATTGGAAGAGATAGCAGAACTTGAAAAACTTATTCTGACAGATACCACTATTTCAGATGCAAAGGGGCTCCTTGATAGAATAAACAATACTATCGCTACTTTCCACACCTTCGAACAGAATAAAAAAATCAATAAAATACAAAGAGACATCAAGAACTACAACAAGAGTTATACCTATCCTTATCTATTGGATTCCTTCTATAACTCTACTCACCAGCCTCCCAAGACTAAGAACTGGGGTCGTTTTCGCAATAATCGGCCCATTACATTCTCTGATTCGTCTAACACCTCCGTCGAAGATACCGACAGTGGTGAAGGTAGTAGCACCGGCCCTCAGAGATATCTTCTCCCTCCACCACTTCTACCCACTGGTTTTTTAGGACAGGTCCGCGGCCGTGGACGTGGCCGCAGACGACAAGGCTACCAATACCAATACGCAGGCGAGAGACAGACCCGACAAAAGTTTTATCAATGGGGGCCTCCACAATAACACGACTATCTTATGATACTCAACAAAGGCCTTCTAATGATTTTTCCATCGATTCTTTAGAAATCACTAGCGATGATTCTCTCCTCACTCCTCTGATACCTAAAAGTGGAGATAGACCTCCTGTAGAGGTCTCTATTTTACCTCCACAATTGCCCTCAGGTAATATTGAGATTACATCTAATACCGATATACAGGCTGCCCCAACTGTTGATCCTGAAACCAGTCCACCTGATTGTTCATTACTTCAACAGGACCAATCTACCCCTGATAGGACCATTCCCATTTTCAATCTCTCCCGGCATGCCCTGTCGTCGGATGAGATTTCCTTATTAAGTAAGGGTTTGTCATTTGTTCCTACGGCACGTAGTGATTTTTTTAAGTTACAGGAAGATCTACTCTTGTTTTTCAGACGGATTCGTCTGAAACATTTTTTCTCTGACAAACCTGAGACTAATTTACCCTATGAGGCACAGTTCAGACCGGCATCTACTTTTTTACCACCTACATCTATGATGCCACCTGAAATCTTAACTTTCGAAAAGATCGTGTTGTTGGAGATAAATGAGTTACAACGACTCAATGAATTTGTTCCCTATAATTTGCCGCTCACAGAAAAATTGGCCATTGACAGTCTTAGCAGTAATCAAAATTTGATAATAAAACCAGCTGACAAGGGCGGTGGAATTGTCGTGATGGATCGTGAGGATTACGATTCAGAAATCCTCCGCCAACTTGACAACCCTTTGCATTATCGCAAATTGAATTCAGACCCTTTGCGTTCTATCCAAGTTAAGATCGCCTCTGCTACATCCCAGGCACTTTCAAGTGGTATTATTAACAAAAAGGAATACGAATTTTTGAATAGCCCATTCCCTAGAACACCGGTAATTTACACTCTACCGAAAGTCCACAAGAATTCATCGACTCCTCCGGGGTGCCCGATAGTATCGGGGTGTGGATCCGTGTTGGAACCCCTGGGAAAATTTATTGACTCTATCCTTAAGGTTTTTGTCCCCTTGACTGACACCTTTGTCAAGGATAGCACACATCTAATTAACATCATAGATGATCTTCCTTTCAACCCTGAATCTGATTTCATGGTAGGTTTAGACATAGAGTCTTTATATACGAATATTCCCCAGTCTGATGGACTTATGGTCATGGAGCTCATACTGAATACTCGCCCCCGTCCGACACGCATCCCTACAGATTTTGTAGTTCAACTGTTGCACATAGCCTTGACTAACAACTATTTTTTGTATAAAGATACATATTACCTTCAAGTCAAAGGCGTGTCGATGGGCGCTTGTTTTGCACCGAATTTTGCAGTACTCTATGTTCATCATTTAGAGTCCACCCTGTTTTTGAATAGCAACAATCCTTTTGTGACCAATATTACCCTGTGGCGCAGGTACATAGACGACATTCTGTTGTTGTGGCATGGCACACATGAGAACCTGCTGTCGTTTATTACTTGGTTGAATTCCATCCAAAACCATTTAAAATTTACCTCGGATGTGCGGAACAATGACCTTCCTTTCTTGGATCTCACATTACATGCAGAAGACGGTCTAATTGGGACAGCCCTATATCGTAAACCTACAGAGCGTAACACCCTTTTGGCTTACTCTAGTTACCATCCTCGGGGGCTCAGAGATGGCTTGCCTTATGGACAGTTCCTCCGGATACGGCGGAATTGCAAGTGGAGAAAAGACTATTTTCGAGAGGCAGCTATCCTCTCGTCAAAACTGATCGACAGGGGCTACCCCAAACATTTGGTTAGAAGATCTCTAAAAAGAGCATGGTATAACCATAGGGAAATTATTTTGGCACCTTCCTCTAAACGTGTCAATACACATATCCCTTTTGTTTCTACCTTTAGCCCCAGCAGTAATAAGGTTTCCAAGATAATTAAGAACAATTGGAAACTGCTACGCTCCTTTCCACACCTTACGGATCCTCCCCTTTTATCATATAAGAGGGGGAGTAATTTGTCTGACAAACTTGTCCATGCCATCACCTGGCCTGTCAAAGAAAAACATGAAAATACTACTTTATGGAATCTTCCACCTGTGATAGGCCACTTTAAGTGTCAAAATTGTAGTGTGTGTGATTTGACTACCAATACCAAAGTCTTTGTTACTCCTTCACACACCTTTCAATTGAAACATTTTTCCAATTGTCGGACTACCAACGTTATTTATGCAATACGCTGTCCGTGTAATTTATTTTACATCGGACAGACTACACAGATGGTTAAACAGCGCATCTCCCAACACAAAAGTCGCATTAGATGTAACGTTATCACTGCTCCGCTTGTGATGCACTATAAGGAGCATAATCATTCCGAAACTGATATGTCTTGGCAAGTCATAGACTGTCCACAACTTTCAATCCGTGGAGGTAATCTACAGACTTTATTAAATAAATGCGAATGCCGTTGGATTGCACGTTGTAACTCTGTATCACTTGGATTGAATTCCTTAGATGAATGGAACACGGTCATCACGAGTGGCTAGTATTCTTGTCTTTTACATGTCTCTGTTCATATTTACCCAAGTTGCCCTATTGATATGTAGACTGCATTGTGATCTGTCAGTATGTGGAAATTTCTAACCAATTTGGTCCTTTCATGATGTTTTGCTGTATTGTGTTGTATATTGCTGAATTTGTTATCCCCCAACCCTTCCCCCCTTTTTTTCCCCTCCCTTTGTCTCCTCCCTCTACCCCCCGGTTTCCTCTCCTCCCTTCCCTCCCTCCCCCACCCTTTAACTGTAGTTTAATAAGTATCATTTATGTACTGACTTTGTTCGTACCTCTTGGTCTATTTGGTTTTATTCCAATTGTTTTAGTGGTATTGTGATGGTTCATGTGTTTTATTTATTTAATAATTACCTTTGCAAAATATCACTTGCTATTATTCCTGTAGACCTGTAAAGTATTCTCTTCTGTATCCAAATACCCATGATGAACCTACGAATTGTTGTTGGTAACTATTTATGATTCATTATTACCAATTTATTTTATTTTACTTCGTTATCCATTTCACTGATCGGGTGCCCCTCCCTATTTCTACCTGTTCTGTCCCCTTTCCCTCTCTCCCGTTCCTCGTCCTGACCCTCGTAGTCCTTCCTTGGTGTTGATGACGTGGTCACATGACTCGGGTAGTCTATTTCCACGGTCCTCGTCTCACACGCGCAAGACGTCTCATTCGTGCTGACTGTTTGACCCTGCCTGGACTGATCCCGTTATTCGGCAATCTGATAAGCCCATCCCCGTAAGTTTTTTTCCCCTTTCCCTTCCCCCCTGGTAGGCTGTTTTGCTCACATTATGTTCGGCGTAGTAATTACACGCCTTTCATACGCCCCGTGCCTTGTGTTTTTTCCCCAGAGCCTTGATTTATTCCAAGCCGCGAATTTTTACCGCTGGATGCTTCGAGCCCTTGATCTACGATTTGATTTACATTTAGCACTCCGGTAAGGTTCTTTGACCTTTTCTCCACCACTACACGTTGCTGTCACGTATTTAAACACGTCCTGTGTCATTCCCGTAATTCAATTATTTTTTGGTAGATTGCCGAATACAATAGAGCAACTTATATGCTTCAAAGGATTTTTGTGGGCCCTCGTCTTCCCTGTGTCATTTATAGGTAAGCGCCCCTCGTCTTACTTGATTTAGCTACATGTTTGGCTACAGTTGGTCACTTTTCAGTTCCTTATTTCAATTATCATTTTTTCAGACACCAGAAGATACGCAGCTAATTTGACGGACTAGATTTATTTGTCCTACACTTTCCTGCAATTAGCTATGAGATGGTGATTTACTTACCCCCCTACATAGGTATGATTAGTCCTCTTTTTCTTCCTTCTCCTCCCATTCCTTTTTTTTTTTTTTAAACCGTTTATTACAGGTCTTAAAAGTATACAAGTATGGGCCCACAACCTTCCGGCCGGCCGCTAGCAATAGTAGGAACATACGACATATATGCATGGAGCACGTGGTATTACAGGAGGAGCATTTCTCAATAGATAACAATGTCGAAAACCACATCATCCAGGCCCCATTATGCGGTTTCATTTTAAATTAAGAACAACAAAAATTAAAACCACACCCACAAGGCAACCCACAATCAAAAATAGCAGCACGTGCTCCCCAAGAGGGGGGATCCCAACTATACACAGAAGTGTGAAGAGGGGGAAGAGAGCAAAGCGAGGACTGGGGGAACCCAATGCCCGGCAGCGGGGGAATGAGTCGGCTAAGGGGATGGGGCTGGCGAGGGATCAGGCAGCAGCGGTGGCGCGCAGATACCCCCTCGGTAGGCGTTCCAGGGGCCCCATACTTTCACCCATGTCCCAGGCTTACCCCTCGCCACATACACCACTTTTTCGCGAAACATGCACCAGTCTATGTGTTCTTTCCAGGCCGAGACCGTCGGGGGCCTCTGGGATCCCCACAGTTGAGCAATATCACGCTTGGCTACCATATATCCCAGAGTCACCCACCACGTCTGCGGCGCTGAGTAATCAGACGGTTCCCACACATTCAACAGGCATCTTCTCGCTTCAGGCAGCAGCGCCACATGCGTAACCAGACGCAGCACCTCATGTACACCACGCCAGAACCCCTCTACCTCCGGGCACTCCCACAAAATATGCATAAAGGTCCCCAAAGCACCACACCCACGCTTACATAACCCATCTCCGGCATAGCCCATACGCAGAAGCTTTGGCTCCGTCATGTAGACCCGGTGGAGTATCTTGAGCTGGACGAAGCGAAGGCGAGCCGGTATGGCCACCTCCTTCGGGGAGGCCACCGCGGAGGTCCAGTCCTCGTCGTCCAACTCCAGCCCGTCGGCAACCCAAGCCGCACGAAGGGCAGTCAACAGGCCCGAGCGGTCGTTTATCAGCTTTTTGTATATAAGTGAGATCGTGCTGTCCGGGACGTGCCCATCCAGCACTCTATCTTCCAGGGGGGAATATTCCGGGATGGAGGCAACGTCCGTGAAGACGGAACCCAGCGCATGACGGACCTGCAAATACCGGAAGTATTCACTGCCCTGCAACTGAAATTCCGTCTGCAGCATATCGAACGTTTTAAATCCTCCCCTCGTCCAAAGATCCCCCACTTTACTGATACCTATTATGTCCCACTTCTCAAAGCCCTTAGAGGTCCACAGGGAACCTAACCGCTCAGACGCGTATAGTGGTGATGCCCGGGTCAAACGATCCTTCCACCCCATAGCTGCATTGGCCGCATGCCAGACTTGCACCATGACACGCGTGGGGCCCGTCAGACGAGCGTCGGGCGCGCTAGAGTAGAGCGCTCGATTATAGTCGCCACCTGGCAGGAGCATCTTGTCCATTTCAAAAGCCGGGTTTAAGGCGGGCCCGTAGAGGCCATGGTTAATGGCAGCGAGCTGGGAGGCCCAATAGTACCGTTTAATATCCGGGAGGGCGATCCCCCCGTCAAACCATGGGAGCGTCAGCTTAGCCAGAGCAATGCGCGGCCTCCCGTCCCAGAACAGGCGGCGTTGCAGACTCTCCACCTCGCGGAAGTAGCGCGCCGGGACCAAGTCCATAGTGTTCTGCAAAGCGTACAGAAAACGCGGCAGAGACATCATCTTGAACAATGCCGCCCGGCCGAGCGGCGAAAGCGGCTGGCGCCGCCAGCGTGCGACATCTACCCGCAGACGCTGGAGGGGGGGAAGCAAATTCCGTTCATACCGGGCCTCCGGGTCCAGAGTAATGAAGACACCCAGGTACCGAAATCCCTGCGGGGCGATCTGGATCGGACAGCCCCGCGGGAGAATAGGAGCCTCCCCAGAGAGAACATACACACACGATTTAGCCCAGTTGATGACGAGACCGGAGTTACGACCAAACGAGTGTAAGACATCAACTAGGACTATAAGTGATTTGCGTGGGGAGGCTAGGTACAGAAGGATGTCATCAGCGTGTAGGGATACGCGATCCTCATACTCGGGGGTCCAACGGAGACCACGGATGGAAGGCTCCCACCGCAGCCACTCCGCCAGGGGCTCCAACGCAAGCGCAAAGAGAAGCGGCGACAGGGGACAACCCTGCCGCGTGCCCCGGCCCAGCTCGAACGGGGCCGATACTCTTCCGTTCACGACCACCCGTGCCAATGGGCCCGCATACAGCAATTTGACCCAACTGATGAATCCTGGGCCAAACCCGAACTTAGCAAGCATCGCCCAGATGTATGGCCACTCAAGCGTATCAAACGCCATGGTGGCGTCTGAGGACGCCAAAATGGCCGGTTCCCGTATGAATGGGACGCGCGCAAGCACCCCATGCAAACGCCGCAGATTAAGGGCTGTATTGCGATGGGGGATGAAGCCAGACTGGTCCTGATGAACCAGATCTCCCACCACACCGACCAGTCGATTGGCGAGTACCTTAGCGAGAATTTTGGGCTCCGCATTCAGTAGTGAGATAGGCCGATAAGAAGTAACCCGATCCCGAGGTCTCCCCTCCTTGTGGATCACCACGATTGTAGCCAGACGCTGGTGAAGCGGGAGGGAGCCCACTGAGTGGGCCGCAAGGAACATTTCGCGGAGGTGAGGCGCCAATGTATCCGGTCGCAGCTTATACAGCTCGATAGGGATACCATTCGGGCCCATGGCCTTGCCAGAAGCGACCGAGCGTATGGCGAGGGCGATTTCGTCGGAGGTGGGAGCGGCGTCCAGCAACACCCTGTCCTCCCCGGACAGGGAAGGCAATGCGATATCTCTGAGCAGGGCACGGGAATCCTCTTCCGAGCAAGAAGAGACCGGGGAATACACCTCGCGGAAATACTCCGCGAAGCAGGAGACAATTTCTTCTGGTTCAGTTACACACACACCATTCGTTTTCTCAATCAGCGGGACCACACGATTCGCTCTTTCCTTTTTATCCAACCACGCTATCAGTTTACCAGCCTTATCACCCACATCATACAACCGCCCCTGTTGCTCTCTACTAAGGCCCCTGGCCGCCTCCGTAACGAGGGCCCTATAAGCCGCCTGCTTGAGCTGAAGGACATGTAGTGCAGCGTCCGTCACCCCATCTTCTAGATTACCCTCCAGCTCCGCTATTTCAGCCTCCACCCGGGTCACCTCCTCCCGCTCACGCCTCCGTGCTTGGGAAATAAGGGATAGGGCCTCCCCTCTAAGTACTGTTTTGAAGGCCTCCCATAGGGAGATAGCTGAAGGCACTGACCCCACGTTCTCCTCAAAATAGCGCTGGAGGGATTTAATCAAGTCAGCGCGAATGGTGGGGTCGCGCAGGTACCAGGAATTGATTGGGACCACCCTGCTCTCAGCCTTCGGAAAGACATCAACATGCAACAATAGCGGGGAGTGGTCCGAGATACCCCGTGCCAAATGGCGCACCTCCCCCACCCCTCCGACATGGGCCGCCGGGACAAGGACATAATCAAGCCGTGAGAGACTACCATGGGCCCCCGAGTGGAAAGTGTATTGCAACTGTGTGGGATGTTTTAAGCGCCAGCAGTCCACCAATCCCAGTGTATCCAAGAGGCCGGATAGCCACGCCTGTGCCCGGGGGAGGTCCCTAGGGGGGTGACGATCCACAGTTCCAGAGACCACCGCATTGAAATCCCCCCCCACCACCAGAAGCCCCCCCGGAAGGCCAAGGAGGAGGCGCCCCAGATCTGCAAAGGTGGTCGACTGCAACCCCGGTGGGAAGTATACTGACACAAAGACAACCACTTTGCCCTCCATTCTCCCCACCAAGACAGTGTAACGTCCCCTGTCATCATGGAGCACCTCATCAATTTCTAACGGGAGCGAGTTCTTTACCATGATACCCACACCCCTCGAGCCTGACGTGAAGCCCGAGTGGGCCACAAGGCGGTAACCACGCCGATTCATGGCGCAGAAGGAATTGCCAATAAGGTGTGTCTCCTGCAGGAAGACCACATCAGGCGAGAGTCGCTTCAGATACTGTAGGACCACACCTCGTTTGATCCTGTCCCCCAGTCCATTAACGTTCCAAGACAACAAAGTCAATTCCCTACCCCCCATCATACACAAAGACCATCATTCGTCCCCCCGAGAGCACAGTAGAGCCTACACAAAAAAAGGGTTGCCTTGTGAGAATAACAAACAACGCCCCATCCCTACCCACCCACCCCAACAAAACTCCCCCCTCCCTGCACCCCTGCATGAGCCCAGACAGCCCCCCCAATGTGCAGTGTGCCTGTCGCCCCATAGATAGCTAAACTAACTAGACCCCCAGAGGAGGAGGGAGAACCCCCAAGAGACCCCACACAACCTCCATAGGAGGGGAAATTAAGCAATCCGACGTATAGTCAAAAGTGGCATCATTTTTGTCCCGAGCGAGGCCTAATATTAGTCCCTCAGTCTTGATCCGGCGAGCCCTCTCCCCCGGCCGCTCCCCCCCCGCCACCCCGATCCCGATCTCCAGACAGAGTATCCAGCCAGTCCCCGGCCGCTTCGGGACGATCAAAAAAGTGTGTGCGACCTTCCACCTCCACTCGCAGCTTAGCTGGGAAGAGCATGGCGTACTTGATGTTTAGGTCCCGAAGACGGCGCTTGACACCAAGGAAGCTCAGTCTCTGCTTCTGGACCGCAGGGGTGAAATCAGGATAAAAATTAATATCCATATTATCAAGTCTAATCGGTCCCTGTAGTCTGGAGGATTGCAGGATAGCGTCTCTGTCCCGAAAATTAAAAATCCGGGCGATGAGAGATCTCGGAGCGGCTCCGACCTTAGGCCTTCCCCCGGGAACCCTGTGGGCTCTCTCCACAGCAAAGAATTTACTCAGCCCCCGTGGCTGGAGATGGTTGACGATCAGGTCTTCCACGAAAAGGTCCGCCGCCGCTTCCTCACGTCCCTCAGGCACCCCGATGATACGGATGTTGTTACGCCGGGCCCGACTCTCGGAGTCCTCCAGGCGACGATCCATCAGCGCACTCGCCCGAGCAAGCCGGCGCACCTCCGTTTGCAGGGCCGCCACATCTGTCGTAAGGCCCGATGCGGTGTGGGCCAAAGAATCAACTCGGTCGTTGGTCTTGGAGAGATCGGCCCTTATCAGGCCAACATCTACGAGGACCGAGTCGATCTTCTGCGCCAGTGTGTCAAAACGCTGGCCCACAGAGGCCTTCATCTCGGCGATGGCGCCCATGACATCCCGCAAAGTCAGATCCGTGGGCAAATCGGGGGCATCAGTAGGGCCCTCAGGGGACTTGCGGGGCACCTCAGGAGATCCCTTCTGGAGGGTATAGCGATCCATGCTGTTGGACTGCTGGGCTGCGCCACGCCGGGTCGATTTTACCTTTGCCCGATCGCCATCTTGTTTCGTGGCCATGGTCCCAGTCTCCCGATCGCACCAGCCATGTCGTGAAGGGCAGGCAAGCCGGTCCACGGGCTCCGGGGGGGTGCCACCCCAGATCTGCGGGGCGGATCACAGCCGGCGGGCAGGCGGGGTCCCCCAGAGAGGCCACACCAACACACAAAGCCCCGTGACCCAACCTCGCATAGACAGCCAGGAGGGTACGAAAGCGAAAGTGAAAGTGCGGGTTCCGCGAGCCACCAAGCCCTGCCCGCCGCTGTTATTCACTTCGTCACTGGATCGCCCCACAACGCAAATCCGGGGTTCGGCTAGGAGAAGGCCGCAAACCTCGATCGGTGGTAAAGTCGGTGTCCGAGGTCCGATTTGGAAGCGGAAAACGGGCGCCACCTCAGCTCGGGCTCACCAACACAGTCCCCTCATCTGGGACAGGATATGTTCAGGATAGTGATAGGAGGTCGCGGAGGTCCTCGGGAGCCTCGCACCTACGTGGCCATCTTGGTTGCGCGCTAGGCTCCTCCTCCCTCCTTTTTGTTTTTTGATTCATTCATTTCCCTTTCATTTTTTTTTTTTTTTTATTTGTGTTTTATATCATTGGCTATACTGGGCTTCACTATTTATTATTCTTTCTCTCTTCCTTTACACATAGGTATTTTTAAATAATTCAATAACCATAGTCCTGATGATGACCTCAACGTAAGGAGGTTGAAACGTCGTCGACCGGACAGCATTATTTGCGGCCAATTAAAGGGTCCTGTGTGATCTTAAATATTATGTGCTAATTATTCATTGTATATACATTCCTCCTCGACCCTGGATTTTTTTGAATTATTTTGCCGTACCTTGTTGTCACTTTAACACTTATGTCACTGCGCCGTTCACTTGTTCACTTCACTGTCAGTGCACATATGTATGTTATGGTTATTTCAAATTATACATACCAATTGTGTATTCAATTATAAAACTTGTTTACTTTCTCAATCTTTTGGTCTCTCTTGTCCCTCCTGGCTATTGATTGAATTGTGTATTGATTGGTCCCCTTATTTACTTCCCCTGTTGAGACATTGTTTTTGTTAATACATTTACCCGGTCTCAGTTGGGTTAACGGGCTTGCTCCTGTTTTTTTTGTATAACGATTGAGCAATCGCTGGATTGCGAGAGTATTTTGTTTAAATACTTTACACTTAAATTGTGTTACATAATGAGTAATTAGTTTGCTTATTATGTCTTCTAGAGAGACCCCCGCCTACTCAGATGACTACATCTAAAATATTCTTTCTGGCCCATCTCTTTTAGCCTTTGCGTCTACCCCTCTCCCTACTGCCCCCAATAACTCTAAGGTTTTGTTAGAGAAATTAGAAAATCTGAAAAAGAAACAAATTCGGACTGACCTACATGCTCGCATGTTGACAGAGTACTTAAAGTCTGATACCATACCTTTAGGATTACAAATTCGCAATACTCCTGCTATTTTTACCCAGGATCCAAAATTCCGTACTGGCTTTAGCCACCTGGCCACTACTTGCTCAAGGCACTGGATGGTCCTTGGTATTGAAACAGCTATAGAACACAGCAAGAAAGAATTGGAAGAGATAGCAGAACTTGAAAAACTTATTCTGACAGATACCACTATTTCAGATGCAAAGGGGCTCCTTGATAGAATAAACAATACTATCGCTACTTTCCACACCTTCGAACAGAATAAAAAAATCAATAAAATACAAAGAGACATCAAGAACTACAACAAGAGTTATACCTATCCTTATCTATTGGATTCCTTCTATAACTCTACTCACCAGCCTCCCAAGACTAAGAACTGGGGTCGTTTTCGCAATAATCGGCCCATTACATTCTCTGATTCGTCTAACACCTCCGTCGAAGATACCGACAGTGGTGAAGGTAGTAGCACCGGCCCTCAGAGATATCTTCTCCCTCCACCACTTCTACCCACTGGTTTTTTAGGACAGGTCCGCGGCCGTGGACGTGGCCGCAGATGACAAGGCTACCAATACCAATACGCAGGCGAGAGACAGACCCGACAAAAGTTTTATCAATGGGGGCCTCCACAATAACACGACTATCTTATGATACTCAACAAAGGCCTTCTAATGATTTTTCCATCGATTCTTTAGAAATCACTAGCGATGATTCTCTCCTCACTCCTCTGATACCTAAAAGTGGAGATAGACCTCCTGTAGAGGTCTCTATTTTACCTCCACAATTGCCCTCAGGTAATATTGAGATTACATCTAATACCGATATACAGGCTGCCCCAACTGTTGATCCTGAAACCAGTCCACCTGATTGTTCATTACTTCAACAGGACCAATCTACCCCTGATAGGACCATTCCCATTTTCAATCTCTCCCGGCATGCCCTGTCGTCGGATGAGATTTCCTTATTAAGTAAGGGTTTGTCATTTGTTCCTACGGCACGTAGTGATTTTTTTAAGTTACAGGAAGATCTACTCTTGTTTTTCAGACGGATTCGTCTGAAACATTTTTTCTCTGACAAACCTGAGACTAATTTACCCTATGAGGCACAGTTCAGACCGGCATCTACTTTTTTACCACCTACATCTATGATGCCACCTGAAATCTTAACTTTCGAAAAGATCGTGTTGTTGGAGATAAATGAGTTACAACGACTCAATGAATTTGTTCCCTATAATTTGCCGCTCACAGAAAAATTGGCCATTGACAGTCTTAGCAGTAATCAAAATTTGATAATAAAACCAGCTGACAAGGGCGGTGGAATTGTCGTGATGGATCGTGAGGATTACGATTCAGAAATCCTCCGCCAACTTGACAACCCTTTGCATTATCGCAAATTGAATTCAGACCCTTTGCGTTCTATCCAAGTTAAGATCGCCTCTGCTACATCCCAGGCACTTTCAAGTGGTATTATTAACAAAAAGGAATACGAATTTTTGAATAGCCCATTCCCTAGAACACCGGTAATTTACACTCTACCGAAAGTCCACAAGAATTCATCGACTCCTCCGGGGCGCCCGATAGTATCGGGGTGTGGATCCGTGTTGGAACCCCTGGGAAAATTTATTGACTCTATCCTTAAGGTTTTTGTCCCCTTGACTGACACCTTTGTCAAGGATAGCACACATCTAATTAACATCATAGATGATCTTCCTTTCAACCCTGAATCTGATTTCATGGTAGGTTTAGACATAGAGTCTTTATATACGAATATTCCCCAGTCTGATGGACTTATGGTCATGGAGCTCATACTGAATACTCGCCCCCGTCCGACACGCATCCCTACAGATTTTGTAGTTCAACTGTTGCACATAGCCTTGACTAACAACTATTTTTTGTATAAAGATACATATTACCTTCAAGTCAAAGGCGTGTCGATGGGCGCTTGTTTTGCACCGAATTTTGCAGTACTCTATGTTCATCATTTAGAGTCCACCCTGTTTTTGAATAGCAACAATCCTTTTGTGACCAATATTACCCTGTGGCGCAGGTACATAGACGACATTCTGTTGTTGTGGCATGGCACACATGAGAACCTGCTGTCGTTTATTACTTGGTTGAATTCCATCCAAAACCATTTAAAATTTACCTCGGATGTGCGGAACAATGACCTTCCTTTCTTGGATCTCACATTACATGCAGAAGACGGTCTAATTGGGACAGCCCTATATCGTAAACCTACAGAGCGTAACACCCTTTTGGCTTACTCTAGTTACCATCCTCGGGGGCTCAGAGATGGCTTGCCTTATGGACAGTTCCTCCGGATACGGCGGAATTGCAAGTGGAGAAAAGACTATTTTCGAGAGGCAGCTATCCTCTCGTCAAAACTGATCGACAGGGGCTACCCCAAACATTTGGTTAGAAGATCTCTAAAAAGAGCATGGTATAACCATAGGGAAATTATTTTGGCACCTTCCTCTAAACGTGTCAATACACGTATCCCTTTTGTTTCTACCTTTAGCCCCAGCAGTAATAAGGTTTCCAAGATAATTAAGAACAATTGGAAACTGCTACGCTCCTTTCCACACCTTACGGATCCTCCCCTTTTATCATATAAGAGGGGTAGTAATTTGTCTGACAAACTTGTCCATGCCATCACCTGGCCTGTCAAAGAAAAACATGAAAATACTACTTTATGGAATCTTCCACCTGTGATAGGCCACTTTAAGTGTCAAAATTGTAGTGTGTGTGATTTGACTACCAATACCAAAGTCTTTGTTACTCCTTCACACACCTTTCAATTGAAACATTTTTCCAATTGTCGGACTACCAACGTTATTTATGCAATACGCTGTCCGTGTAATTTATTTTACATCGGACAGACTACACAGATGGTTAAACAGCGCATCTCCCAACACAAAAGTCGCATTAGATGTAACGTTATCACTGCTCCGCTTGTGATGCACTATAAGGAGCATAATCATTCCGAAACTGATATGTCTTGGCAAGTCATAGACTGTCCACAACTTTCAATCCGTGGAGGTAATCTACAGACTTTATTAAATAAATGCGAATGCCGTTGGATTGCACGTTGTAACTCTGTATCACTTGGATTGAATTCCTTAGATGAATGGAACACGGTCATCACGAGTGGCTAGTATTCTTGTCTTTTCCATGTCTCTGTTCATATTTACCCAAGTTGCCCTATTGATATGTAGACTGCATTGTGATCTGTCAGTATGTGGAAATTTCTAACCAATTTGGTCCTTTCATGATGTTTTGCTGTATTGTGTTGTATATTGCTGAATTTGTTATCCCCCAACCCTTCCCCCCTTTTTTTCCCCTCCCTTTGTCTCCTCCCTCTACCCCCCGGTTTCCTCTCCTCCCTTCCCTCCCTCCCCCACCCTTTAACTGTACTTTAATAAGTATCATTTATGTACTGACTTTGTTCGTACCTCTTGGTCTATTTGGTTTTATTCCAATTGTTTTAGTGGTATTGTGATTGTTCATGTGTTTTATTTATTTAATAATTACCTTTGCAAAATATCACTTGCTATTATTCCTGTAGACCTGTAAAGTATTCTCTTCTGTATCCAAATACCCATGATGAACCTACGAATTGTTGTTGGTAACTATTTATGATTCATTATTACCAATTTATTTTATTTTACTTCGTTATCCATTTCACTGATCGGGTGCCCCTCCCTATTTCTACCTGTTCTGTCCCCTTTCCCTCTCTCCCGTTCCTCGTCCTGACCCTCGTAGTCCTTCCTTGGTGTTGATGACGTGGTCACATGACTCGGGTAGTCTATTTCCACGGTCCTCGTCTCACACGCGCAAGACGTCTCATTCGTGCTGACTGTTTGACCCTGCCTGGACTGATCCCGTTATTCGGCAATCTGATAAACCCATCCCCGTAAGTTTTTTTCCCCTTTCCCTTCCCCCCTGGTAGGCTGTTTTGCTCACATTATGTTCGGCGTAGTAATTACACGCCTTTCATACGCCCCGTGCCTTGTGTTTTTTCCCCAGAGCCTTGATTTATTCCAAGCCGCGAATTTTTACCGCTGGATGCTTCGAGCCCTTGATCTACGATTTGATTTACATTTAGCACTCCGGTAAGGTTCTTTGACCTTTTCTCCACCACTACACGTTGCTGTCACGTATTTAAACACGTCCTGTGTCATTCCCGTAATTCAATTATTTTTTGGTAGATTGCCGAATACAATAGAGCAACTTATATGCTTCAAAGGATTTTTGTGGGCCCTCGTCTTCCCTGTGTCATTTATAGGTAAGCGCCCTTCGTCTTACTTGATTTAGCTACATGTTTGGCTACAGTTGGTCACTTTTCAGTTCCTTATTTCAATTATCATTTTTTCAGACACCAGAAGATACGCAGCTAATTTGACGGACTAGATTTATTTGTCCTACACTTTCCTGCAATTAGCTATGAGATGGTGATTTACTTACCCCCCTACATAGGTATGATTAGTCCTCTTTTTCTTCCTTCTCCTCCCATTCCTTTTTGTTTTTTGATTCATTCATTTCCCTTTCATTTCTTTTTTTTTTTTTGATTTTTTTTTTGTGTTTTATATCATTGGCTATACTGGGCTTCACTATTTATTATTCTTTCTCTCTTCCTTTACACATAGGTATTTTTAAATAATTCAATAACCATAGTCCTGATGATGACCTCAACGTAAGGAGGTTGAAACGTCGTCGACCGGACAGCATTATTTGCGGCCAATTAAAGGGTCCTGTGTGATCTTAAATATTATGTGCTAATTATTCATTGTATATACATTCCTCCTCGACCCTGGATTTTTTTGAATTATTTTGCCGTACCTTGTTGTCACTTTAACACTTATGTCACTGCGCCGTTCACTTGTTCACTTCACTGTCAGTGCACATATGTATGTTATGGTTATTTCAAATTATACATACCAATTGTGTATTCAATTATAAAACTTGTTTACTTTCTCAATCTTTTGGTCTCTCTTGTCCCTCCTGGCTATTGATTGAATTGTGTATTGATTGGTCCCCTTATTTATTTCCCCTGTTGAGACATTGTTTTTGTTAATACATTTACCCGGTCTCAGTTGGGTTAACGGGCTTGCTCCTGTTTTTTTTGTATAACGATTGAGCAATCGCTGGATTGCGAGAGTATTTTGTTTAAATACTTTACACTTAAATTGTGTTACATAATGAGTAATTAGTTTGCTTATTATGTCTTCTAGAGAGACCCCCGCCTACTCAAATGACTACATCAAAAATATTCTTTCTGGTCCATCTCTTTTAGCCTTTGCGTCTACCCCTCTCCCTACTGCCCCCAATAACTCTAAGGGTTTGTTAGAGAAATTAGAAAATCTGAAAAAGAAACAAATTCGGACTGACCTACATGCACGCATGTTGACAGAGTACTTAAAGTCTGATACCATACCTTTAGGATTACAAATTCGCAATACTCCTGCTATTTTTACCCAGGATCCAAAATTCCGTACTGGCTTTAGCCACCTGGCCACTACTTGCTCAAGGCACTGGATGGTCCTTGGTATTGAAACAGCTATAGAACACAGCAAGAAAGAATTGGAAGAGATAGCAGAACTTGAAAAACTTATTCTGACAGATACCACTATTTCAGATGCAAAGGGGCTCCTTGATAGAATAAACAATACTATCGCTACTTTCCACACCTTCGAACAGAATAAAAAAATCAATAAAATACAAAGAGACATCAAGAACTACAACAAGAGTTATACCTATCCTTATCTATTGGATTCCTTCTATAACTCTACTCACCAGCCTCCCAAGACTAAGAACTGGGGTCGTTTTCGCAATAATCGGCCCATTACATTCTCTGATTCGTCTAACACCTCCGTCGAAGATACCGACAGTGGTGAAGGTAGTAGCACCGGCCCTCAGAGACATTTTCTCCCTCCACCACTTCTACCCACTGGTTTTTTAGGACAGGTCCGCGGCCGTGGCCGCAGACGACAAGGCTACCAATACCAATACGCAGGCGAGAGACAGACCCGACAAAAGTTTTATCAATGGGGGCCTCCACAATAACACGACTATCTTATGATACTCAACAAAGGCCTTCTAATGATTTTTCCATCGATTCTTTAGAAATCACTAGCGATGATTCTCTCCTCACTCCTCTGATACCTAAAAGTGGAGATAGACCTCCTGTAGAGGTCTCTATTTTACCTCCACAATTGCCCTCAGGTAATATTGAGATTACATCTAATACCGACATACAGGCTGCCCCAACTGTTGATCCTGAAACCAGTCCACCTGATTGTTCATTACTTCAACAGGACCAATCTACCCCTGATAGGACCATTCCTATTTTCAATCTCTCCCGGCATGCCCTGTCGTCGGATGAGATTTCCTTATTAAGTAAGGGTTTGTCATTTGTTCCTACGGCACGTAGTGATTTTTTTAAGTTACAGGAAGATCTACTCTTGTTTTTCAGACGGATTCGTCTGAAACATTTTTTCTCTGACAAACCTGAGACTAATTTACCCTATGAGGCACAGTTCAGACCGTCATCTACTTTTTTACCACCTACATCTATGATGCCACCTGAAATCTTAACTTTCTAAAAGATCGTGTTGTTGGAGATAAATGAGTTACAACGACTCAATGAATTTGTTCCCTATAATTTGCTGCTCACAGAAAAATTGGCCATTGACAGTCTTAGCAGTAATCAAAATTTGATAATAAAACCAGCTGACAAGGGCGGTGGAATTGTCGTGATGGATCGTGAGGATTACGATTCAGAAATCCTCCGCCAACTTGACAACCCTTTGCATTATCGCAAATTGAATTCAGACCCTTTGCGTTCTATCCAAGTTAAGATCGCCTCTGCTACATCCCAGGCACTTTCAAGTGGTATCATTAACAAAAAGGAATACGAATTTTTGAATAGCCCATTCCCTAGAACACCGGTAATTTACACTCTACCGAAAGTCCACAAGAATTCATCGACTCCTCCGGGGCGCCCGATAGTATCGGGGTGTGGATCCGTGTTGGAACCCCTGGGAAAATTTATTGACTCTATCCTTAAGGTTTTTGTCCCCTTGACTGACACCTTTGTCAAGGATAGCACACATCTAATTAACATCATAGATGATCTTCCTTTCAACCCTGAATCTGATTTCATGGTAGGTTTAGACATAGAGTCTTTATATACGAATATTCCCCAGTCTGATGGACTTATGGTCATGGAGCTCATACTGAATACTCGCCCCCGTCCGACACGCATCCCTACAGATTTTGTAGTTCAACTGTTGCACATAGCCTTGACTAACAACTATTTTTTGTATAAAGATACATATTACCTTCAAGTCAAAGGCGTGTCGATGGGCGCTTGTTTTGCACCGAATTTTGCAGTACTCTATGTTCATCATTTAGAGTCCACCCTGTTTTTGAATAGCAACAATCCTTTTGTGACCAATATTACCCTGTGGCGCAGGTACATAGACGACATTCTGTTGTTGTGGCATGGCACACATGAGAACCTGCTGTCGTTTATTACTTGGTTGAATTCCATCCAAAACCATTTAAAATTTACCTCGGATGTGCGGAACAATGACCTTCCTTTCTTGGATCTCACATTACATGCAGAAGACGGTCTAATTGGGACAGCCCTATATCGTAAACCTACAGAGCGTAACACCCTTTTGGCTTACTCTAGTTACCATCCTCGGGGGCTCAGAGATGGCTTGCCTTATGGACAGTTCCTCCGGATACGGCGGAATTGCAAGTGGAGAAAAGACTATTTTCGAGAGGCAGCTATCCTCTCGTCAAAACTGATCGACAGGGGCTACCCCAAACATTTGGTTAGAAGATCTCTAAAAAGAGCATGGTATAACCATAGGGAAATTATTTTGGCACCTTCCTCTAAACGTGTCAATACACGTATCCCTTTTGTTTCTACCTTTAGCCCCAGCAGTAATAAGGTTTCCAAGATAATTAAGAACAATTGGAAACTGCTACGCTCCTTTCCACACCTTACGGATCCTCCCCTTTTATCATATAAGAGGGGGAGTAATTTGTCTGACAAACTTGTCCATGCCATCACCTGGCCTGTCAAAGAAAAACATGAAAATACTACTTTATGGAATCTTCCACCTGTGATAGGCCACTTTAAGTGTCAAAATTGTAGTGTGTGTGATTTGACTACCAATACCAAAGTCTTTGTTACTCCTTCACACACCTTTCAATTGAAACATTTTTCCAATTGTCGGACTACCAACGTTATTTATGCAATACGCTGTCCGTGTAATTTATTTTACATCGGACAGACTACACAGATGGTTAAACAGCTCATCTCCCAACACAAAAGTCGCATTAGATGTAACGTTATCACTGCTCCGCTTGTGATGCACTATAAGGAGCATAATCATTCCGAAACTGATATGTCTTGGCAAGTCATAGACTGTCCACAACTTTCAATCCGTGGAGGTAATCTACAGACTTTATTAAATAAATGCGAATGCCGTTGGATTGCACGTTGTAACTCTGTATCACTTGGATTGAATTCCTTAGATGAATGGAACACGGTCATCACGAGTGGCTAGTATTCTTGTCTTTTACATGTCTCTGTTCATATTTACCCAAGTTGCCCTATTGATATGTAGACTGCATTGTGATCTGTCAGTATGTGGAAATTTCTAACCAATTTGGTCCTTTCATGATGTTTTGCTGTATTGTGTTGTATATTGCTGAATTTGTTATCCCCCAACCCTTCCCCCCTTTTTTTCCCCTCCCTTTGTCTCCTCCCTCTACCCCCCGGTTTCCTCTCCTCCCTTCCCTCCCTCCCCCACCCTTTAACTGTACTTTAATAAGTATCATTTATGTACTGACTTTGTTCGTACCTCTTGGTCTATTTGGTTTTATTCCAATTGTTTTAGTGGTATTGTGATTGTTCATGTGTTTTATTTATTTAATAATTACCTTTGCAAAATATCACTTGCTATTATTCCTGTAGACCTGTAAAGTATTCTCTTCTGTATCCAAATACCCATGATGAACCTACGAATTGTTGTTGGTAACTATTTATGATTCATTATTACCAATTTATTTTATTTTACTTCGTTATCCATTTCACTGATCGGGTGCCCCTCCCTATTTCTACCTGTTCTGTCCCCTTTCCCTCTCTCCCGTTCCTCGTCCTGACCCTCGTAGTCCTTCCTTGGTGTTGATGACGTGGTCACATGACTCGGGTAGTCTATTTCCACGGTCCTCGTCTCACACGCGCAAGACGTCTCATTCGTGCTGACTGTTTGACCCTGCCTGGACTGATCCCGTTATTCGGCAATCTGATAAGCCCATCCCCGTAAGTTTTTTTCCCCTTTCCCTTCCCCCCTGGTAGGCTGTTTTGCTCACATTATGTTCGGCGTAGTAATTACACGCCTTTCATACGCCCCGTGCCTTGTGTTTTTTCCCCAGAGCCTTGATTTATTCCAAGCCGCGAATTTTTACCGCTGGATGCTTCGAGCCCTTGATCTACGATTTGATTTACATTTAGCACTCCGGTAAGGTTCTTTGACCTTTTCTCCACCACTACACGTTGCTGTCACGTATTTAAACACGTCCTGTGTCATTCCCGTAATTCAATTATTTTTTGGTAGATTGCCGAATACAATAGAGCAACTTATATGCTTCAAAGGATTTTTGTGGGCCCTCGTCTTCCCTGTGTCATTTATAGGTAAGCGCCCCTCGTCTTACTTGATTTAGCTACATGTTTGGCTACAGTTGGTCACTTTTCAGTTCCTTATTTCAATTATCATTTTTTCAGACACCAGAAGATACGCAGCTAATTTGACGGACTAGATTTATTTGTCCTACACTTTCCTGCAATTAGCTATGAGATGGTGATTTACTTACCCCCCTACATAGGTATGATTAGTCCTCTTTTTCTTCCTTCTCCTCCCATTCCTTTTTTTTTTTTTTTTTTTTTAAACCGTTTATTACAGGTCTTAAAAGTATACAAGTATGGGCCCACAACCTTCCGGCCGGCCGCTAGCAATAGTAGGAACATACGACATATATGCATGGAGCACGTGGTATTACAGGAGGAGCATTTCTCAATAGATAACAATGTCGAAAACCACATCATCCAGGCCCCATTATGCGGTTTCATTTTAAATTAAGAACAACAAAAATTAAAACCACACCCACAAGGCAACCCACAATCAAAAATAGCAGCACGTGCTCCCCAAGAGGGGGGATCCCAACTATACACAGAAGTGTGAAGAGGGGGAAGAGAGCAAAGCGAGGACTGGGGGAACCCAATGCCCGGCAGCGGGGGAATGAGTCGGCTAAGGGGATGGGGCTGGCGAGGGATCAGGCAGCAGCGGTGGCGCGCAGATACCCCCTCGGTAGGCGTTCCAGGGGCCCCATACTTTCACCCATGTCCCAGGCTTACCCCTCGCCACATACACCACTTTTTCGCGAAACATGCACCAGTCTATGTGTTCTTTCCAGGCCGAGACCGTCGGGGGCCTCTGGGATCCCCACAGTTGAGCAATATCACGCTTGGCTACCATATATCCCAGAGTCACCCACCACGTCTGCGGCGCTGAGTAATCAGACGGTTCCCACACATTCAACAGGCATCTTCTCGCTTCAGGCAGCAGCGCCACATGCGTAACCAGACGCAGCACCTCATGTACACCACGCCAGAACCCCTCTACCTCCGGGCACTCCCACAAAATATGCATAAAGGTCCCCAAAGCACCACACCCACGCTTACATAACCCATCTCCGGCATAGCCCATACGCAGAAGCTTTGGCTCCGTCATGTAGACCCGGTGGAGTATCTTGAGCTGGACGAAGCGAAGGCGAGCCGGTATGGCCACCTCCTTCGGGGAGGCCACCGCGGAGGTCCAGTCCTCGTCGTCCAACTCCAGCCCGTCGGCAACCCAAGCCGCACGAAGGGCAGTCAACAGGCCCGAGCGGTCGTTTATCAGCTTTTTGTATATAAGTGAGATCGTGCTGTCCGGGACGTGCCCATCCAGCACTCTATCTTCCAGGGGGGAATATTCCGGGATGGAGGCAACGTCCGTGAAGACGGAACCCAGCGCATGACGGACCTGCAAATACCGGAAGTATTCACTGCCCTGCAACTGAAATTCCGTCTGCAGCATATCGAACGTTTTAAATCCTCCCCTCGTCCAAAGATCCCCCACTTTACTGATACCTATTATGTCCCACTTCTCAAAGCCCTTAGAGGTCCACAGGGAACCTAACCGCTCAGACGCGTATAGTGGTGATGCCCGGGTCAAACGATCCTTCCACCCCATAGCTGCATTGGCCGCATGCCAGACTTGCACCATGACACGCGTGGGGCCCGTCAGACGAGCGTCGGGCGCGCTAGAGTAGAGCGCTCGATTATAGTCGCCACCTGGCAGGAGCATCTTGTCCATTTCAAAAGCCGGGTTTAAGGCGGGCCCGTAGAGGCCATGGTTAATGGCAGCGAGCTGGGAGGCCCAATAGTACCGTTTAATATCCGGGAGGGCGATCCCCCCGTCAAACCATGGGAGCGTCAGCTTAGCCAGAGCAATGCGCGGCCTCCCGTCCCAGAACAGGCGGCGTTGCAGACTCTCCACCTCGCGGAAGTAGCGCGCCGGGACCAAGTCCATAGTGTTCTGCAAAGCGTACAGAAAACGCGGCAGAGACATCATCTTGAACAATGCCGCCCGGCCGAGCGGCGAAAGCGGCTGGCGCCGCCAGCGTGCGACATCTACCCGCAGACGCTGGAGGGGGGGAAGCAAATTCCGTTCATACCGGGCCTCCGGGTCCAGAGTAATGAAGACACCCAGGTACCGAAATCCCTGCGGGGCGATCTGGATCGGACAGCCCCGCGGGAGAATAGGAGCCTCCCCAGAGAGAACATACACACACGATTTAGCCCAGTTGATGACGAGACCGGAGTTACGACCAAACGAGTGTAAGACATCAACTAGGACTATAAGTGATTTGCGTGGGGAGGCTAGGTACAGAAGGATGTCATCAGCGTGTAGGGATACGCGATCCTCATACTCGGGGGTCCAACGGAGACCACGGATGGAAGGCTCCCACCGCAGCCACTCCGCCAGGGGCTCCAAGGCAAGCGCAAAGAGAAGCGGCGACAGGGGACAACCCTGCCGCGTGCCCCGGCCCAGCTCGAACGGGGCCGATACTCTTCCGTTCACGACCACCCGTGCCAATGGGCCCGCATACAGCAATTTGACCCAACTGATGAATCCTGGGCCAAACCCGAACTTAGCAAGCATCGCCCAGATGTATGGCCACTCAAGCGTATCAAACGCCATGGTGGCGTCTGAGGACGCCAAAATGGCCGGTTCCCGTATGAATGGGACGCGCGCAAGCACCCCATGCAAACGCCGCAGATTAAGGGCTGTATTGCGATGGGGGATGAAGCCAGACTGGTCCTGATGAACCAGATCTCCCACCACACCGACCAGTCGATTGGCGAGTACCTTAGCGAGAATTTTGGGCTCCGCATTCAGTAGTGAGATAGGCCGATAAGAAGTAACCCGATCCCGAGGTCTCCCCTCCTTGTGGATCACCACGATTGTAGCCAGACGCTGGTGAAGCGGGAGGGAGCCCACTGAGTGGGCCGCAAGGAACATTTCGCGGAGGTGAGGCGCCAATGTATCCGGTCGCAGCTTATACAGCTCGATAGGGATACCATTCGGGCCCATGGCCTTGCCAGAAGCGACCGAGCGTATGGCGAGGGCGATTTCGTCGGAGGTGGGAGCGGCGTCCAGCAACACCCTGTCCTCCCCGGACAGGGAAGGCAATGCGATATCTCTGAGCAGGGCACGGGAATCCTCTTCCGAGCAAGAAGAGACCGGGGAATACACCTCGCGGAAATACTCCGCGAAGCAGGAGACAATTTCTTCTGGTTCAGTTACACACACACCATTCGTTTTCTCAATCAGCGGGACCACACGATTCGCTCTTTCCTTTTTATCCAACCACGCTATCAGTTTACCAGCCTTATCACCCACATCATACAACCGCCCCTGTTGCTCTCTACTAAGGCCCCTGGCCGCCTCCGTAACGAGGGCCCTATAAGCCGCCTGCTTGAGCTGAAGGACATGTAGTGCAGCGTCCGTCACCCCATCTTCTAGATTACCCTCCAGCTCTGCTATTTCAGCCTCCACCCGGGTCACCTCCTCCCGCTCACGCCTCCGTGCGTGGGAAATAAGGGATAGGGCCTCCCCTCTAAGTACTGTTTTGAAGGCCTCCCATAGGGAGATAGCTGAAGGCACTGACCCCACGTTCTCCTCAAAATAGCGCTGGAGGGATTTAATCAAGTCAGCGCGAATGGTGGGGTCGCGCAGGTACCAGGAATTGATTGGGACCACCCTGCTCTCAGCCCTCGGAAAGACATCAACATGCAACAATAGCGGGAAGTGGTCCGAGATACCCCGTGCCAAATGGCGCACCTCCCCCACCCCTCCGACATGGGCCGCCGGGACAAGGACATAATCAAGCCGTGAGAGACTACCATGGGCCCCCGAGTGGAAAGTGTATTGCAACTGTGTGGGATGTTTTAAGCGCCAGCAGTCCACCAATCCCAGTGTATCCAAGAGGCCGGATAGCCACGCCTGTGCCCGGGGGAGGTCCCTAGGGGGGTGACGATCCACAGTTCCAGAGACCACCGCATTGAAATCCCCCCCCACCACCAGAAGCCCCCCCGGAAGGCCAAGGAGGAGGCGCCCCAGATCTGCAAAGGTGGTCGACTGCAACCCCGGTGGGACGTATACTGACACAAAGACAACTACTTTGCCCTCCATTCTCCCCACCAAGACAGTGTAACGTCCCCTGTCATCATGGAGCACCTCATCAATTTCTAACGGGAGCGAGTTCTTTACCATGATACCCACACCCCTCGAGCCTGACGTGAAGCCCGAGTGGGCCACAAGGCGGTAACCACGCCGATTCATGGCGCAGAAGGAATTGCCAATAAGGTGTGTCTCCTGCAGGAAGACCACATCAGGCGAGAGTCGCTTCAGATACTGTAGGACCACACCTCGTTTGATCCTGTCCCCCAGTCCATTAACGTTCCAAGACAACAAAGTCAATTCCCTACCCCCCATCATACACAAAGACCATCATTCGTCCCCCCGAGAGCACAGTAGAGCCTACACAAAAAAAGGGTTGCCTTGTGAGAATAACAAACAACGCCCCATCCCTACCCACCCACCCCAACAAAACTCCCCCCTCCCTGCACCCCTGCATGAGCCCAGACAGCCCCCCCAATGTGCAGTGTGCCTGTCGCCCCATAGATAGCTAAACTAACTAGACCCCCAGAGGAGGAGGGAGAACCCCCAAGAGACCCCACACAACCTCCATAGGAGGGGAAATTAAGCAATCCGACGTATAGTCAAAAGTGGCATCATTTTTGTCCCGAGCGAGGCCTAATATTAGTCCCTCAGTCTTGATCCGGCGAGCCCTCTCCCCCGGCCGCTCCCCCCCCCCGCCACCCCGATCCCGATCTCCAGACAGAGTATCCAGCCAGTCCCCGGCCGCTTCGGGACGATCAAAAAAGTGTGTGCGACCTTCCACCTCCACTCGCAGCTTAGCTGGGAAGAGCATGGCGTACTTGATGTTTAGGTCCCGAAGACGGCGCTTGACACCAAGGAAGCTCAGTCTCTGCTTCTGGACCGCAGGGGTGAAATCAGGATAAAAATTAATATCCATATTATCAAGTCTAATCGGTCCCTGTAGTCTGGAGGATTGCAGGATAGCGTCTCTGTCCCGAAAATTAAAAATCCGGGCGATGAGAGATCTCGGAGCGGCTCCGACCTTAGGCCTTCCCCCGGGAACCCTGTGGGCTCTCTCCACAGCAAAGAATTTACTCAGCCCCCGTGGCTGGAGATGGTTGACGATCAGGTCTTCCACGAAAAGGTCCGCCGCCGCTTCCTCACGTCCCTCAGGCACCCCGATGATACGGATGTTGTTACGCCGGGCCCGACTCTCGGAGTCCTCCAGGCGACGATCCATCAGCGCACTCGCCCGAGCAAGCCGGCGCACCTCCGTTTGCAGGGCCGCCACATCTGTCGTAAGGCCCGATGCGGTGTGGGCCAAAGAATCAACTCGGTCGTTGGTCTTGGAGAGATCGGCCCTTATCAGGCCAACATCTACGAGGACCGAGTCGATCTTCTGCGCCAGTGTGTCAAAACGCTGGCCCACAGAGGCCTTCATCTCGGCGATGGCGCCCATGACATCCCGCAAAGTCAGATCCGTGGGCAAATCGGGGGCATCAGTAGGGCCCTCAGGGGACTTGCGGGGCACCTCAGGAGATCCCTTCTGGAGGGTATAGCGATCCATGCTGTTGGACTGCTGGGCTGCGCCACGCCGGGTCGATTTTACCTTTGCCCGATCGCCATCTTGTTTCGTGGCCATGGTCCCAGTCTCCCGATCGCACCAGCCACGTCATGAAGGGCAGGCAAGCCGGTCCACGGGCTCCGGGGGGGTGCCACCCCAGATCTGCGGGGCGGATCACAGCCGGCGGGCAGGCGGGGTCCCCCAGAGAGGCCACACCAACACACAAAGCCCCGTGACCCAACCTCGCATAGACAGCCAGGAGGGTACGAAAGCGAAAGTGAAAGTGCGGGTTCCGCGAGCCACCAAGCCCTGCCCGCCGCTGTTATTCACTTCGTCACTGGATCGCCCCACAACGCAAATCCGGGGTTCGGCTAGGAGAAGGCCGCAAACCTCGATCGGTGGTAAAGTCGGTGTCCGAGGTCCGATTTGGAAGCGGAAAACGGGCGCCACCTCAGCTCGGGCTCACCAACACAGTCCCCTCATCTGGGACAGGATATGTTCAGGATAGTGATAGGAGGTCGCGGAGGTCCTCGGGAGCCTCGCACCTACGTGGCCATCTTGGTTGCGCGCTAGGCTCCTCCTCCCTCCTTTTTGTTTTTTGATTCATTCATTTCCCTTTCATTTTTTTTTTTTTTTTTATTTGTGTTTTATATCATTGGCTATACTGGGCTTCACTATTTATTATTCTTTCTCTCTTCCTTTACACATAGGTATTTTTAAATAATTCAATAACCATAGTCCTGATGATGACCTCAACGTAAGGAGGTTGAAACGTCGTCGACCGGACAGCATTATTTGCGGCCAATTAAAGGGTCCTGTGTGATCTTAAATATTATGTGCTAATTATTCATTGTATATACATTCCTCCTCGACCCTGGATTTTTTTGAATTATTTTGCCGTACCTTGTTGTCACTTTAACACTTATGTCACTGCGCCGTTCACTTGTTCACTTCACTGTCAGTGCACATATGTATGTTATGGTTATTTCAAATTATACATACCAATTGTGTATTCAATTATAAAACTTGTTTACTTTCTCAATCTTTTGGTCTCTCTTGTCCCTCCTGGCTATTGATTGAATTGTGTATTGATTGGTCCCCTTATTTACTTCCCCTGTTGAGACATTGTTTTTGTTAATACATTTACCCGGTCTCAGTTGGGTTAACGGGCTTGCTCCTGTTTTTTTTGTATAACGATTGAGCAATCGCTGGATTGCGAGAGTATTTTGTTTAAATACTTTACACTTAAATTGTGTTACATAATGAGTAATTAGTTTGCTTATTATGTCTTCTAGAGAGACCCCCGCCTACTCAGATGACTACATCTAAAATATTCTTTCTGGCCCATCTCTTTTAGCCTTTGCGTCTACCCCTCTCCCTACTGCCCCCAATAACTCTAAGGTTTTGTTAGAGAAATTAGAAAATCTGAAAAAGAAACAAATTCGGACTGACCTACATGCTCGCATGTTGACAGAGTACTTAAAGTCTGATACCATACCTTTAGGATTACAAATTCGCAATACTCCTGCTATTTTTACCCAGGATCCAAAATTCCGTACTGGCTTTAGCCACCTGGCCACTACTTGCTCAAGGCACTGGATGGTCCTTGGTATTGAAACAGCTATAGAACACAGCAAGAAAGAATTGGAAGAGATAGCAGAACTTGAAAAACTTATTCTGACAGATACCACTATTTCAGATGCAAAGGGGCTCCTTGATAGAATAAACAATACTATCGCTACTTTCCACACCTTCGAACAGAATAAAAAAATCAATAAAATACAAAGAGACATCAAGAACTACAACAAGAGTTATACCTATCCTTATCTATTGGATTCCTTCTATAACTCTACTCACCAGCCTCCCAAGACTAAGAACTGGGGTCGTTTTCGCAATAATCGGCCCATTACATTCTCTGATTCGTCTAACACCTCCGTCGAAGATACCGACAGTGGTGAAGGTAGTAGCACCGGCCCTCAGAGACATCTTCTCCCTCCACCACTTCTACCCACTGGTTTTTTAGGACAGGTCCGCGGCCGTGGACGTGGCCGCAGACGACAAGGCTACCAATACCAATACGCAGGCGAGAGACAGACCCGACAAAAGTTTTATCAATGGGGGCCTCCACAATAACACGACTATCTTATGATACTCAACAAAGGCCTTCTAATGATTTTTCCATCGATTCTTTAGAAATCACTAGCGATGATTCTCTCCTCACTCCTCTGATACCTAAAAGTGGAGATAGACCTCCTGTAGAGGTCTCTATTTTACCTCCACAATTGCCCTCAGGTAATATTGAGATTACATCTAATACCGATATACAGGCTGCCCCAACTGTTGATCCTGAAACCAGTCCACCTGATTGTTCATTACTTCAACAGGACCAATCTACCCCTGATAGGACCATTCCCATTTTCAATCTCTCCCGGCATGCCCTGTCGTCGGATGAGATTTCCTTATTAAGTAAGGGTTTGTCATTTGTTCCTACGGCACGTAGTGATTTTTTTAAGTTACAGGAAGATCTACTCTTGTTTTTCAGACGGATTCGTCTGAAACATTTTTTCTCTGACAAACCTGAGACTAATTTACCCTATGAGGCACAGTTCAGACCGGCATCTACTTTTTTACCACCTACATCTATGATGCCACCTGAAATCTTAACTTTCGAAAAGATCGTGTTGTTGGAGATAAATGAGTTACAACGACTCAATGAATTTGTTCCCTATAATTTGCCGCTCACAGAAAAATTGGCCATTGACAGTCTTAGCAGTAATCAAAATTTGATAATAAAACCAGCTGACAAGGGCGGTGGAATTGTCGTGATGGATCGTGAGGATTACGATTCAGAAATCCTCCGCCAACTTGACAACCCTTTGCATTATCGCAAATTGAATTCAGACCCTTTGCGTTCTATCCAAGTTAAGATCGCCTCTGCTACATCCCAGGCACTTTCAAGTGGTATTATTAACAAAAAGGAATACGAATTTTTGAATAGCCCATTCCCTAGAACACCGGTAATTTACACTCTACCGAAAGTCCACAAGAATTCATCGACTCCTCCGGGGCGCCCGATAGTATCGGGGTGTGGATCCGTGTTGGAACCCCTGGGAAAATTTATTGACTCTATCCTTAAGGTTTTTGTCCCCTTGACTGACACCTTTGTCAAGGATAGCACACATCTAATTAACATCATAGATGATCTTCCTTTCAACCCTGAATCTGATTTCATGGTAGGTTTAGACATAGAGTCTTTATATACGAATATTCCCCAGTCTGATGGACTTATGGTCATGGAGCTCATACTGAATACTCGCCCCCGTCCGACACGCATCCCTACAGATTTTGTAGTTCAACTGTTGCACATAGCCTTGACTAACAACTATTTTTTGTATAAAGATACATATTACCTTCAAGTCAAAGGCGTGTCGATGGGCGCTTGTTTTGCACCGAATTTTGCAGTACTCTATGTTCATCATTTAGAGTCCACCCTGTTTTTGAATAGCAACAATCCTTTTGTGACCAATATTACCCTGTGGCGCAGGTACATAGACGACATTCTGTTGTTGTGGCATGGCACACATGAGAACCTGCTGTCGTTTATTACTTGGTTGAATTCCATCCAAAACCATTTAAAATTTACCTCGGATGTGCGGAACAATGACCTTCCTTTCTTGGATCTCACATTACATGCAGAAGACGGTCTAATTGGGACAGCCCTATATCGTAAACCTACAGAGCGTAACACCCTTTTGGCTTACTCTAGTTACCATCCTCGGGGGCTCAGAGATGGCTTGCCTTATGGACAGTTCCTCCGGATACGGCGGAATTGCAAGTGGAGAAAAGACTATTTTCGAGAGGCAGCTATCCTCTCGTCAAAACTGATCGACAGGGGCTACCCCAAACATTTGGTTAGAAGATCTCTAAAAAGAGCATGGTATAACCATAGGGAAATTATTTTGGCACCTTCCTCTAAACGTGTCAATACACGTATCCCTTTTGTTTCTACCTTTAGCCCCAGCAGTAATAAGGTTTCCAAGATAATTAAGAACAATTGGAAACTGCTACGCTCCTTTCCACACCTTACGGATCCTCCCCTTTTATCATATAAGAGGGGGAGTAATTTGTCTGACAAACTTGTCCATGCCATCACCTGGCCTGTCAAAGAAAAACATGAAAATACTACTTTATGGAATCTTCCACCTGTGATAGGCCACTTTAAGTGTCAAAATTGTAGTGTGTGTGATTTGACTACCAATACCAAAGTCTTTGTTACTCCTTCACACACCTTTCAATTGAAACATTTTTCCAATTGTCGGACTACCAACGTTATTTATGCAATACGCTGTCCGTGTAATTTATTTTACATCGGACAGACTACACAGATGGTTAAACAGCGCATCTCCCAACACAAAAGTCGCATTAGATGTAACGTTATCACTGCTCCGCTTGTGATGCACTATAAGGAGCATAATCATTCCGAAACTGATATGTCTTGGCAAGTCATAGACTGTCCACAACTTTCAATCCGTGGAGGTAATCTACAGACTTTATTAAATAAATGCGAATGCCGTTGGATTGCACGTTGTAACTCTGTATCACTTGGATTGAATTCCTTAGATGAATGGAACACGGTCATCACGAGTGGCTAGTATTCTTGTCTTTTACATGTCTCTGTTCATATTTACCCAAGTTGCCCTATTGATATGTAGACTGCATTGTGATCTGTCAGTATGTGGAAATTTCTAACCAATTTGGTCCTTTCATGATGTTTTGCTGTATTGTGTTGTATATTGCTGAATTTGTTATCCCCCAACCCTTCCCCCCTTTTTTTCCCCTCCCTTTGTCTCCTCCCTCTACCCCCCGGTTTCCTCTCCTCCCTTCCCTCCCTCCCCCACCCTTTAACTGTACTTTAATAAGTATCATTTATGTACTGACTTTGTTCGTACCTCTTGGTCTATTTGGTTTTATTCCAATTGTTTTAGTGGTATTGTGATTGTTCATGTGTTTTATTTATTTAATAATTACCTTTGCAAAATATCACTTGCTATTATTCCTGTAGACCTGTAAAGTATTCTCTTCTGTATCCAAATA